>NC_056736.1:315864663-315959313 GCF_019279795.1 Protopterus annectens | reverse complement strand
AGCTGTTTGCTGGACACCGGAAATTTCAAAATTTGTGAGGCATCCCTAGTTATTTTCAAGTTTAATGGAATGTCCATTTTTGTGGTTGTTTAATAGCATGTCCACTGTTACGGCATTTAAACAGAGATTAAGGTGATGTTCTATTGTTGAAAATGATCAATTTCGCTCAGTTTCTTTTTTTTTTTTTCTCTTTCTCATCTCTTTCACTCGTATCAAAAAAAAGGGAGGGAAGGACAAGCATCGGAGAATTCGTAATATAACCAAAATTACTCATGAGCACGTTACAATGAATCCTCTTCATTTGTTTATGTGCGATACTTGCTGTAAGTCGTGGTTGTCATGGCAACTGGAAACAGCAACGTTAAGATATAATGGCTTTCCGGGACTTACTGGAAAGATTAGGGGTAGTTTAACTAATAAAAGTTAAACGGGTGAAGATTTGCTGTATATAGATTAAAATATTAATCCACTCATGACACTTTATTAAACTGCTACCGGACTGTTGACAGGATAATGTATGGAAAAGACTGTTCAGTGTTAATAAGGAATTCACTTAAAGGTTAGTAAAGCAAATAAGAACAATGTATATATGTTGTCATGACTGAAATTACAACCTCCATTATTGTACGATGATAGATGATTTAAACTACATGCAGCTAAAGTGAAGGGGATCTTTGTACACTTTTATTTATTGCAAAAGAGACTTGCAACTCAAGAATATGGGGGACGTTGTAGTTTATTAGTACTTGACAGAGGAAGGGGGTTTGTGATGAAGAAAGTATGGAAAATGAAAGAAGTTTGGAAGCGTAATACTCAAAGAGATGGTATTAACAAGGATTATTTGGAAGGTAATTTAAAGAACAGTGAGTTTCTTGTACATGTTGAAAGGACTGTTGCCTACTGAAAATACTTCTCCTGATAATCATTTATGGAAAAAGGAGAGGAAAGAATAGAAAAAAATGTACTCCCCGCCCCTTTTTTTGGAAATTGGGGGTCTTGAAATAGATTAAACCAACAGAATACAACTTTATCCCCTATGCTATGCTATCTTCCAGATGAGCCTGATTATTGAAGGAATGGTTTGTTAGGACTTGTATTGTCTGAAAATGAGAGGGTTCTGGCTTAGCTATAGTGGATGTGAAAGCAAGCAAATTAGGATTGGATAAGAGATGTCATTGATTGAAATACAAAATAATTCATATTCCTCCTCTTGAATGTTGACTACTGCTTGCATATATGCTTAATTTATTTTAAGTAATGCTGCTGGTTCTCATTGTAAAGAAATCTGTGTAAAATGCTTGCTTTTATTCTGCTTATATGTTTTACACACTAAAATTTTAATGAATCACCATAATGACTGACAATTAGAGCAACCTCAATGGTATGTAATACCAGCAGCTCTACCCCACTAAAACAGGGTTTTGTTCTTTTAATATTGTAATACTGTAGCCTTGAAGTATTTTTGCAAGTCTAAACATTACTACAATAAGTATGTATAGGTTGACAAAATACAATTCAGTTTCTGGAAATCATATTGTGATTACTTAATATAAAATATAGATTAACTCATATTGTAAAGATACAGCAAAATATAAAACAGGAAAGTGAGAGAGAAGAGAAAGAATAAAGTCATATAGTGCTCATGTTAATAAGCTATTTATCAATCTGTATAACTTCAAAATAGACATCTAGAATATATATATGTATAGAATTATTGCTGTAGTTAAACAATGATAAAAACAAGATGCATTCAATGTCATGTGAGTGTAGTTATTCTAGGATTATGGGGGCTTAGTATTACAAATAATCTAAGATGATTAGATTATTGATCCCAGCATAAGACTGGATGGCGACTTAGTATGAGTCAAGATATAGGCTAAAATCCCTCTTAAAATTGTGTTTGAGACATTAAGAAGACATCTAAATAAGATCATATAGACTCTGTGAAAACAACATTTGAGTCGATGGTTACTGAAATGTGGGTTTGCTATTCTGATTTTTTTTCTCTTTCTCTCTCCCTCTCCATTTTAGCTTTCTACCCCTGTTACGTACTGATAATTAAATCCAATGTTAGACAACTGACGCATTAGAGTCACATATACTGAGATAAGGATTAAGTGAGAATGGCTGTCATTTTGACAGTGGCAGCAGGGTTATGCAACAGAAATACATTACAGTTAATTATTATGACTGCAAATTTTAACTTAAGAGAATGATAGTAATTGTCAAATCTCATAGAAGTGAAATTGAAAGGTTAAACTTTTGTTATATCAGTTTAATTTATTATTTATTAAATTTTCTGTTCACTTCCTAGCAATCACCAATATCTAGGTTTGGCATCCCTCGCACAAGAATACTGAAAGAGGGAAAGGTGACAATACCTTAACAAACACAGCATTGTTTCTTACTCTTATTCACAGACATGTTAACTTTCCATGAATAAGTGCCTATGACATGTTAGTTTGCAATTATTGAGTAACTTTTCCTTAGTAACATGGTAAGGAGAGGGCAAGGGAGAGAAACAGGAAGAAGTAAAGTAACATGCATTGTTTTTGAGTCACTTACTTAAGAAATTTTTATATTGTAAGAATTAGAAATGATATGGAATTTTTCACTACAACTACTGAGTAGCTAACCAACCACTTTGATTTAAAATGTCACATTCTATAATACTCAGAAGATAAATTTAGAAATTTGTTAAATTCCAAGCATTGAATATATTTGTTAATATATTTAAACATAAAAATTCCTAAAGTAAGGAAGGAAATACAGAGTAAATATTACTATGTATATTAGTTAAATAGATAGTTACATTTTGCACAATGATTAGTTCTTGTCAATGGTAAAATAAATACAATTGTAACATTCAAAATCTGATTTAAGACATTATCTTTATGTAAGCTTTCTTCTTACAAATTGAGAATTCCAAATGACTATGGACATATAAGGAATTTCTTAATTAATAGGAATGTTGAAGTATATTTTGTAAAGATAATATATTCTGATATAAGAAATTAAAAAAAGTGATTTTCTGCCTTTTATAAACTACTTTCCATATAGCAGTATTAATTATGGAGCTCAGTTTTTTTTTTTTTTTTTGTATTTTGATTACTCAAGGTATGAGAGATAATTTAACAGATATAAGTTTATCTGTTAGTTTACAAATGATTTACATTCCATGTTTTGATTAGGACATTATTCAATTTACAGTAACTATTTTAATTAAATTAGCATTTAGAACTTTTTCTTTTAGGCCTGACATAAATTTTATCTGTTAGTCACAAAGAGAAAAAGCATGACATCAATGTTTAAAGAACTACATATTATGAGATTTCTAGATTATCAGAAATTATTTAACAACAATAAATATAAATGAGAGCAAACCTTTAATAGCAAATTAATATGGACATAACATTACTATCTTTAAATGCCAATGGCTTAAATAACCCAAACAAAAGATCTAACTTACTAAAAAATCTAAAATTAAACAATGCACAAGTAGTTTTTCTTCAAGAAACGCATTTTAAAACACATAACAGATATACATGGAATCCTGGTGAATATATGATCTAAGCTCAATCTTCTTATAAATCTAAGAAAAGGGGAGTAGCATTCTATGGAAAAAGAATATTGTTTCTCCTGAAGCTATTTATAAATATGTAGATAAAGAGGGTATTATGGCCTTTATTATAATCAAATTTAACAACAGAATATGGACATTGGCAAACTTACACTAGTTCCCTCGTATTGGAATAGGAACTGTTAAAAACACAGACTTTATTGCTAACAATTATAAAGGAAACGTAATAATAGGAGGAGATTTCAACTGTATCTTGGATACTTCTGAAACTACCAACACCAGACCTATTTGATTATCCTTTACAGTCAAAGCCTTAAAAAATGGACTGAATCATTTCATCTAACAGACACATTTAAAGCGAGAGAAGGGAAATCATTTTCGTTTTCTCATCAAGATTATAGATTTAGTACACAAACAAGACTAGACAAGATATTTGTAGTCCAGGATCTACAATCAAAAATTACTAATTTCTCAATAATTCCCTGTCTTTTATCAGATCATAACTCTCTAGTATAGAAACTGCAAACTGACTATAAACTAACTTTTTCTACTAAAATTCCATCATATATCACAAAAATTAAGGAATTTAAACCTTGGTTGTCATCAGAATTACAGTCTTTCCTACAGATTAATTATACAACAGAAGTTAGTAAGGTAATGATATGGGACTCACTAAAAGCTTATATGTTTGGTAAAATTCTTGGTTGGTATCAAAATAAAATAAAAGAATATGATTCAGAATTACAAGACTTACAAAAAAGAAGTTATGTACTCACCATAACGTTCCATGTTTGTAGTCCATCTCGCTCTTCATTCTTACATATGGGATCTGAGCAGATCCTCGGCTCCGACTCGGCCTATTTACAAGCTGGAAGTCTTCTAGTTGGCTCGTGGGTAGGTATCCCACAGTACACCAGCACAATCCCCAGATCTTGTTTGCTGCTAACTAAGAGAGATAACAAATATACAGAAGAAAGCCAATACTAAAAGATCTCCATAAAAACATGTAACAGTATTTTTCTGTCTCCAGGTACTTCCAGGATGGGGGCAGGAGGGTGGGTTCGTAAGAATGAAGAGTGATATGGACTACAAACATGGTATGGTGAGTACATAACTTCTTTATGTTCTGTAGTCCTATCTCGCCTTCATTCTTGCATATGGAACAGCGTCCCTAGCGCCTTATTCTTGGGTGGCTCAAGGAAAAATACTCCTGAGTACCATGGAACCAAATGATGCTCTACCCCTGGAGGTTGAATCCACTTTGTAATGAGTAATAAAAGTGTGAGGGGTAGTCCACGTTGCTGCTGCACAAATATTATCAAGTGGGACCCTGGCTTGAAATGCTGCAGAGGTAGACTGAGATCTGGTAGAATGTGCCTTGATTTTAAAGGGTAAAGTTCTACCATCAGAGTTGTAAACGTAAGCTATACAGCTAGAAATACAATTTGAGAGCATTACTTTGGAAACTGATAAGCCTGACATGGATTCGGAGAAGAAAATAAATAATTGATCTGATTTCCTTAGTCCGGTGCAAATAAAAACGTAATTGTCTATGGACATCCAGCTGAAGAAACCTGTATTCCGCTGCGTTGGAATGATTTGGAAAGAACACCGGAAGTTCTATGGATTGACTCTAGGTGGCATGGGAACAGACTTTGGAGACAAAAGAAGGATTAGTACGAAGGGACACCCTGTCTTTATGAAAAATCAGGTAAGGAGGTTTCACAGACAATGCTTGCAACTCTGACACCTAACTGGCTGACGTGATAGCCACCAGAAACAAAGTCTTCCAAGACAGGAATTTCAAAGGGGATGAATGAAAAGGCTTAAAGGGCAGAGAAGTTAATTTGGATAACACAAAATTTAAATCCCTTGAGGCCACAGGTTCTTGCAAGGGGGGGGGGGGTCTTAACAAAGTGGCATCTTTAAGGAAAGCTTTGCACAGTCTATGAGACATCAGATTAGAATCTTGAAAGTCTATATGAAAATTTGAAATCACTACCAATTGAACTCTGATAGTGGCAGCCAGAGATCCCTGGCGAAAACCCTCAGACAGTAATTCTAAAACCACTGGAAAGGAGGCAGTGTAAGGATCAACATTCATTTTCTCCGTCCACATAGAGAATCTTCTCCATTTACTGGAATATAGTCTCCTAGTGGAAGGTTTATGAGAAGATGTAAGGATATGAGTCATGGAGGGAGAGAAGTCGTGAAGCCTGACTAGGAATGGAACTGGAGCAGCCACAATGTCAAATTGAGGGTATGTAAGGAGGGGTGAAGCGAACCTGGCATGTGAGTCAACAGGTCTGGAACTGCGTCCATAATCCAAGGATCGTCTAGGAGAAGAGACCAGAGAAAGGGGAACCAAACCTGACAAGGCCAGTAAGGAGCACTGAGGATCAGTTTGCTTCCCAGCAGTTTTGCTTTCTGAATAACCTTGAGAATGAGAGGGAAGGGAGGAAAAGCATAAAGGAGACCCAGGGGCCAATTGTGAACAAGTGTATCTCTCAGTGACTCCCCCAGAAGGGGGATGAGGGAGAAGTAGCTGGTGCATTTGGCATTGATTGGACTAGAAAAGAGATCGCAGCAAGGTTGTCCCCATCCGCGGAAAATCTGTTTCGCTATTTCTTGTTGCAGAGACCACTCATTAGGCATCAGGATTGCCCAGCAGAGCTTGTTGGCTATCACGTTGGTTGTCCCTGGAATGTGCATTGCCACCAGAAAATTCTGGGAAGATATAGCCCATTTCCAAACTCGAATGACCTCTCGACAGAGTGGGTAAGATCTGGTTCCACCTTGTTTGTTGATATACCATACTACTGACATGTTGTCTGACTGTATTGCAATAGCCCCCAGAGACAGAATGTTGTGAAGTGCTTGCAATGCCAGGAGCACCGCCCCCATCTCTAGAACATTGATATGCAGGTGAGCCTCATGATCTTGCCATGCGCCTTGGACAGTCCTGCCTAGATAATGTCCCCCCCACCCTATCTGTGAGGCATCCGTGGTCACAGTGGCAATGGGCTGGTGAGGAACAAATGGAGCACCCGTGGTTAACTGATTGGGTAGAGTCCACCAAATAAGGTCTTTCTTGCAAGAGTCTGTCAGCAGAATGTGATGAGATAATGGAAGGTGCTGAAAGGACCATTTGGATGTCAGGAGCCATTGAAGAACCCTCGTGCAGTCTGGCTAGTGGCACTAGCAATATGGTGGAGGCCACGGTCCCTAAAAGCTAAAGAATAGTCTTGGCTTTGACCTTTCGTAAGGAGAGAAGATGCTGAATTTGAAGAACCAGATTTTCTGCCCTTTCTACAGGAAGATGAGCCAACATATCTGCTGTGTCTATCTCTGAGCCTATAAAAATCACAGATTGAGAGGGCAAATAAGGCAGATTTTTTCCAATTTATAGAAATTCCCAGCTGAGCACACAGCTGAATGGTAACGTCCCTGGTCTGAATAAGTAGATGCCTAGTGGGGGCGGTCAAGAGACAGTCACCCAGATACGGAAACACCTGGAATCCTCAATGTCTCAGGTGAGCAGTCACTACCGCCATACACTTGGTGAACACCCTGGAGGCTGCGGTGAAACCAAAGGGCAGAGTATGAAACTGGTAATGACTGGCTCCCAGTCAGAAGCGTAGATGACTCCTCGATGCCCTGTCCATTTTTATGTGGTAGTAAGCATCTTGGAGATCTATTGAGCACATCTAACTGTCTTTCCCTAATAACGGGAGTATAGACTGCAGTGTCACCATCCAGAACTTGTCCTTCTTCACTGATTTGTTCAATCTGCTGAGGTCCAAGATGGGCCTCCAGTCCCCTGTACGTTTTGGCACTAAAAATAATCTGGAGTAAGTTCCGGATCCTATTTGGTCTGCTGGGATGGTTTGGATGACTCTTTTTAACAGCAACTTGTTGACCTCCACAGTTGCCTGATCCCTGTGATTGGGTGGAACATCCGGGATCCTCTTGGGAACAAACAGTGAAAGAGAAAAGGGTATGACATAACCACTGGTAATAATTCTTTGTACCCACTTGTCTTGAGTGATACCCAGCCAGGCTTCTGGATACAAAGAAATGCTTCCCCTGACCGGCCCCAGAGAAGCACAGTCAGGCCCCCACATCAGGAGCGCTGGTAAGGCCGGCCCTGAAAGGAATCATGACCTCCCTGGTTTTGCGGACCGCCCCTGCCTCTACGGTGACATCTAACATTTCCTTCTCCTCCTCTATCTCTGTAGGAGGAGTCACCCTGTGCATCCTGGAAAAACCTCTGGGACTTCTTGAACCACATTTTACTGCCCCTCTGACCCTTAGAATATGGTCTAGAGGGTACAGTAAAACATACTCCCATGATAGAGAGTGTTTTTCCTTCTTGCTCACACCGGGTGAGTGTCCTTTACCTTGGGTCAAAACAAAGAGGAACCGTTGAAGGGGGCATTGGAAAAGGTAGACTTGAATGGTTCCGCAAAGTTACACAAACGCATCCAGGAATGATGCCTTAGGGAAATTCCTCAACCCGCTGCTCTACTCGCTCAATTGACTGCATACGAAATAAGCCGCATGGACGAGTTGATGATAGAGTTCAAGGTGGACAACTGAGCAGACACCTTTGTCAGGGACTCCCTCAGTACATGTACCTTGTAGAGAATCTCCTAACTCCTTAAGGAGATCTCTCTGAAGCCTCGTGAAGTGTGTAAGGTAGTTCAGCGATCTAAGGGTAAATGCCGCTGAAGAGAAGATACTCTTCCCACATCTCTCCATCGTTCGAGACTCCTTATTCGGTAGATGAACAGAAAAAGAAGTCGCTGCTAGCTCCCTCTTAGTGGATGCCGCCACCATCATGGCATCTACGGGAACACCTTTAGACAAAAAATCCTTTTCTGGGGGTGCAGAAAGAAACTTATTCGGTCTCCTGGAGACTGGCTCCACAGCATCAGCAGTATCCCACACCTTTCGACTAACTAGCTCCATCAGTTCATCGAAGGGTGGAGACACCCAAGAGGCTGAAGGTTGAGACCCAAAAGCCTTCAGGTACACTGACTCCTCATAAGAAGGGGTGACAATGGGCCAGCCGTACCTCTGTTTAAGGATTTCCAGGATGTCTACGAAGGAGACATCATCAGAGGATGACTTGGGGGACCCTTCTGACCCCTCAAGGTCAGTGTCAGAGGTCAGAGACTCATCCTGGGAGTCCATATGCTTCCTCTTACAAGTTCTCTTCTGTGGAGGCTCCTCGGAAGGATATTCCAGGAAGCTCTTGGAAGAGTGGGGGCCACCGGCCAGTGGCTGAGGATCTCTGCTGTCCACGGAGTGAGTAGGAGCTGAGACAGAAGTAGGTGCCTTAGGATGAAGAGTGTCGGTACCCTTGGTAGGAGCTAAAGATCCAGACAGCACACTCCTCATAATCTCGAATGCCAACCTCTCGAGCTCCAAAGACCTCCCCCCCCAGCTCCGAGGAGACTGAGGATGCCATCGGCTCCGAGATAGATGTAGGATCCGAACTCACCTTCGCCGACACACCGAAAGGGAGACTCGGAACTGAAGAGGTTCAGTTCCAGGCATCCCTGTCAGAGCTGACAGGGAAGCTTCGGCTCCTAGACACCACGGACGGCACCAATAGTGTCGGAGCAGAACTCGGCTCTGAAACCTCCATGGGGAGCTGGAGCTGAGGGTTCCACTAGTGGTACCAAACACTCCTGCTCCGAAAGGCCAACATGGCTCAGAGGAGGAATGACCAAAAAGGGCTTAACGGACTCAAGTGGCTCTGGAACCGACTCCGTGGAGCCGATGAGACAGGGGACTTATCAGAATTAGTAATGTTAAGAGGTGGTTCCGAGACACCAGCTGGTGCCAGGGAGGGCCTCTTAGAGGAGTTAGACCTTTCCTTTTTAGATCCCTGAGATCTAGAAGAGGAGAAACAGCTAGCCAGATCTTCCTCAAAGGAAGGTTTTAGAAGACCTTTTAGGATGAGCTTATTTTTTTTCTTTCTTGCAACACCCTAGCACTGAAAGAGTGGCAAAATAAACAAGATTCCTATAAGTGGATGGCCCCCAAATAGTAAAGACAGTTACTGTGGCCATCCATTATGGATATCTTATGTGAGCATTTAATGCATTTCTTAAAGCCAGATGGTTTATGGTCTTTGCTTTCTTTAGACATTCTCACAGAGATGAGTTCACACACACACAGAAAGAAAAAGGAGAGGACTAGGTCCTCTAATTTAAACGGGCCTAGCCCTGCAGGAAAGAGAAAGACACCACGAGGACTAGGTCCTCTAACTTAAACAGGCCTAGCCTGGGCAGGAGAGGAAACGGAAAACTAGGCCTTCTAACTAAAACAGACCTAGGGAAAGGTACAATAAGAAGAGTCATCACACACTCAAACAGGAATAAAGTGTAAATTTACTCAACAAGGAAAACAGAACCTCATTCTGTTAACAACACTAACCAATTTAGCAAGTGGAAATCCACAAAAAACTTTGACTTAAGATTTATTTTATTTTATTTTATTTATTTTATTTTACATTTGTTGACCGGGCTGGTCCAACTGGATTTATGTCCATTTTCAGCAGAGGCCCGGGGAGAAAAGCTCCACATGCAAGCGATTGTAATATCAGGTAAAAATATTAGACATGGTTATAATATATATGACAAAATCATTGGATATGAAGGCAGAAATGGAGAAAAAATAGTGAGTGTATTTTGTTAGGAGTTTCTAGAGCTAGAAAGTAAAAAGAAAAAATGAAAAGAAATTTTTCTAGTACCTAGATAGCTGAGGAAAGGAAGTTATTTACAGCAGAGAAGTTGAGAGTACCTAGATACCAAGGTAATCTAGTCAGGGTTGCTACAGGGGCAGAGCCAGTGGGTTTTGAGGTGTGTTTTGAGTTGGGATTTGAAGCAGGGAAGAGGAGATTGCTGTGAGAATGTGAGGAAGAGTATTCCAGGTTTTTCCTACTGTGTTGGAAAGCAAGGATTTTCCAGCTGAGTTATTGGGTTTAATAGTTGGTATAAGTAGTTTGTCGGATTTTAAGATTGCAGTATGGAGTGATAAGTGATGAGAATGGGTGTGTTTAAGGGTTTGTAAAGGATTTTGTGGGCTAAGGAGATCTGTTGAAATAGAATTTGGTTTTGTAGTTCTAGCCATTGTAGTTGCCTTAAGTTTTGGCAGTGGTGAGTTCTAAAAGTAGAATTGGTGGCAAATCTGGCAATATTGTTGTAGGCAGCAGACAGTTTGCTGAGGTTAGCTTTGGACAATGAAGTATAGATGGGAGAGGCATACAGGAGAGTAGATAAGATGGGTCTGGGCAATGGAAGTTCTAGCATGTGGAGTAAGGAATGGTTTAATTCTATAGAGGGCCTAGTTTTCTGTTAACTAATTTTATAGTATTGCAGATGTGTGTGTCAAAGGTCAGATTGTTGTCTATTTCAACGAGAAGTTTGGTAGATGGATCGGGTGAGATGTTTGTGCCATTAGTTGATGTGACACTGAAATTCAGTGGAGAGGATTTTCGGGTTGGTGAAAAGAGTAATAATTTGGTTCTTTTGGGGTTCAAAATTAAGCATCGTTTGAGGAACCAACATTCTACGGTTTCAAAAGTATTTTGGGTGAGAGAGTGCAGTACAGAGGGGGATGAGGCAGAACAGATTAAAGTGGAATCATCTGCATATTGTATACAGGTGGCAGGAGAAATATGGGTATGGAGATCATTAATGAAAATTGAAAAGAGGAGAGGGCCAAGAATTGAGCCCTGGGGAACTCCTAGAGTA
The DNA here is from genome assembly GCF_019279795.1 of Protopterus annectens. Taxonomy (NCBI): domain Eukaryota; kingdom Metazoa; phylum Chordata; order Ceratodontiformes; family Protopteridae; genus Protopterus; species Protopterus annectens. The sequence goes on along the minus strand of NC_056736.1, from coordinate 315,947,967 downwards.
ATGGGGAGGTGGTTGGATAAGTTATTTTGCCATCTCACTGCCTGTTTTCTGTTGTCCAGGTAAGAGTGGAACCATTTAATTGAGCTTGCGTCAAGTGCAAATGATTTAAGTAAGTGTAACAAGATTTTGTGATTGACCATATCAAAGGCTTTGGATAGGTCAATAAATATAGCAGAGCTAAGGGTATTATTGTTCCTATTTTTATTGATGCAGTCTGTGAAGGAGAGGAGGGCAGAGGTGGTGCTATGGTAGGGTCTAAAACCATGTTGACAGTTAGCTAGGAGATTGTTAGTTAACAGGTGTTTCAGAAGTTGCTTTTGGACACATTTTTCCATGATTTTAGCAAGAGGAGAGAGCAGAGCTATGGGTCGGTAGTTAGAGAGTTCAGTTGATTTTCCTCCTTTATGAAGGGGAATAACATGAGATATTTTCCAGAGAGAAGGAATGTAGCCTTCTTCAATGGTTCTGTTAATCAGGATGGAGATGGGATAGGTCAGTGCATTAGCAGCAACTTTTAGATACATAGCAGGTAGATGGTCCGCAGATGGAGAGGATGGTTTAAGTTTATGTAGCAGAGTACGAATTAGTGCAGAGGGAACAGGTTGAAGTTGAAATGTGGGAATGGAAGTGTTAGAGGAGGAGGAAAGGCTTATCTAATTATTTAGGCTTAAAGGATACCTACCTAGCCACGAGCCAACTAGAAGACTTATTAAACAACACACAGCCTAACTGAGCACAAAAGGTGCCTACAATTACTAAACTCTAATATTAAACATGAAAAACCAGCACACAGGATACCAATACTATGAAGCCAAAAGGCCAACTATACTAAAAAATTTGCACACAAAACGGCACACTTATAATGCTAACTATTCTAACTTACAAACTACACTATGACTAAACAATGACATAGTAACAGTTTTAAGGAGAAAAATCCCAAAATTTTGTATAAAATTTAAAAACTTAGCCAGAGCCAAACAGAAGCACAACCGAACTTGACGCGGCAAACGAGATCTGGGGATTGTACTAGTGCACCATGGGATACCTACCTAGCCACGAGCCAACTAGAAGACTTTCAGCTTGTAAATAGGCCGAGTTGGAGCCGAGGATCGGCTCTGATCCCATATGTAAGAATGAAGGCGAGATAGGACTACAGAAAATCTAGAATTTTATCGGTGAAATCTGAAAAACTTCAAAACTCTCCAGAAATTAAAAAGAAAATAGAGGAATTAAATAAAAAATATAATGAAATTTTAACAAATAAAACTATTTAGCACTAGAAAAATTAAAAGTAAACTCTTTGGCTACTTCTCCAAGATATTTACATAACTTATCTAGATGGGTCAAAATACATTCTAAAGATAATATTAACAATATACATCATGGAAATAAGGGGAAAAAGTATCGGACATAAGGGATATTCCTGATGCATTTAGATACCATTACAAGGAACACTTTAAAAATTGGAAATTACATACTGATCAAGTAAATCTGGATAAAACTTTCACCAACATAAAAAAATTCCAGATGAACTAAAATTAAAATTACAAAACCCCATTTTTTTATAAAGAAATAATTGATAGGATAAAAGAAAGCAAAGTTAATAAAGCTCCAGGAATAGATGGCATAATTATAGAAATATATAAACTCTTTCCCACATCAATAATCTCTTTCTTTCATAAAACATTATTAGAAATTCAATCACAAACAATAATTCCACCTTCCTAGAAATACTCTAATTACACCAATCCTAAAAAAAAATAAAGATCCAACTATTTGTACCTCATATAGACCAATATCATTATTAAATAATGATTTTAAGATATTTATGTCAATTTTGCAAACAGAATGAAAATCCCATTATCTAAAATAATAAACATCAAACGGGGTTTATACACAATAGACATACACATGACAATATTAACAGGATAATTACTCTAAGTGATTACTTAAATAGAGAAAAACAAAAAACACACAACAGGATTAGACATAGAGAACGCCTTTGATTCTTTAAATTGGGAATATCTATTCAAAATTCTAGATTTATTTGAATTCCCTCATTCCTTTGTTCACCTTATAAAGAATATATATAAAAATAATCTAGCTTATGTTAAATTGGGTCCTTTCACCTCGGAATCTATTCCTTTAACAAAGGGCACTAAACACGGTTGTCCCTTGTCACCAATTCTATTTGCACTGGCTAAATTCTTGTAGATTTTAATCTGTAAAAAGGGAGCTGGCTATATATGATCAATATAATTCTAAACTAATGCTTTTCACTGATGACATATTACTTACATTATCTAACTGCAAAGGAACATTAGAGGAACTGGATATACTAATTGAGAATTTTACTATGACCTCAGGTCTTTACTTTAATAGATCAAAATCTAAACTTTTATTTCTAAATAAAAAGAAAGAAATGCAAGTCAAAGAGAATCATATTATAGGAGATCAAGTTTCAACTCTAAATTATCTAGGAATCATCTTATGTAAAGACTTAAAAGAGTTAATATCAATAAATTATAACAATACCATTAACACAATTAAAATTTATGTGGAAAAATGGAATAAAATATTATTGACATTTGAGGATAGATTACAGTTAATAAAAATGGTGTTACTTCCAAAGATATTGTATGTGGCATTAGCAATTCAATTGTTTCCTGACAGACAAATACTTAAAGAAATAAAAAAGAAGTTATGTACTCACCATAAGGTTCCATGTTTGTTGTCCTTTAATCTCATCTTCATTCTTAAAATATGGGTCCAGAACCAATCCTCGGTTCTGACTCAGCTGCATACTACAGCTTGAGAGCTTTCACTGGCTCGAGGCTACATCCTATCCCAGGATGCCAAGCGAATATTCCCCAGATCTCATTTGAGAGGACTAACCACTAGACTAAATAACCACAGTAAAAGTACAACAGATCCTCTGCCAAAAAGCCATAAGGCATGAAGGGAGTCAGGCAACTTATAGTCAATCTGAAAAGACAAATTCCTCACAGTCTTCCAGGAAGGGGGAAGGAGGGAGAGATGCAAGAATGAAGGCGAGATTAAAGGATAACAAATATGGGACGTTATGATGAGTACATAACTTCTTTATGTTATGTTTTCCTATCTCACCTTCATTCTTGAAATATGGGACAGCGTCCCCAGCACCTTCTTCTCAGGTGGCTCAAGGGAATAAACTGTTCAGAATGGTGGAGCCAAAAGAAGCTCTGCTCCAGGAGGCCACCTCTACATTGTAATGAGTGATAAAGGTATGGGGGTTAACCCATGTGGCTGCAGCACTCGCCTGAAAGGCAGTGGAAGTTGACATAGATCTGGTTGAATGGCCTCAAATTCTTCCTGGGAGCTCCTTAGGATGGGAGCTATAGACATAAGTAATGGTGTCTGTAAGACATTTAGATACAGTAACTTTAGAAACTGCAGTTCCCTTTCTATTTTTTGAGAATGACACACAAAGTTGATCAGATTTCCTGAATTCCTTTGTTCTATGCAGATAAAAACGTAACTGCCTATGCACAATTGAAGTTTGTACTCTGCCTTGTTGCCAAGATTGTGAAAGAATGCGGGAAACTCAACAGACTGATTTAAGTCGGATTCGGAACATACTTTTGGTAAAAAGGTAGGCTTTGTTCTGAGAGAAACTCTGTCCTTGTGGAAAATCAAACAGGGAGTATGGACATGCAGAGCTTGCAATTCTGAAACTCTCCTGGCAGAGGTAATGGCTATTAAAAAGATGGTTTTCTATGTTAAACACTTCAGAGAACAAGAGGAGGCTGGTTCTAATGGAGGGAGAATCAAGGAAGCTAGAACTAAATTTAGATCCCAAGGAAAAGGAGGAGTTCTTTAATAGGAGGCCTTAAAAGGAATGTACCCATGAGGAAAGCTTTGCATAATCTGTGAGACATAATATTGGATCCACTATCTCTTATGTGGAAGTTAGAGATGGCAGCTAGTTGCACCCGAATTGTGGCTGCAGCTGCATCTTCACTAAAAATGTATGCCAAGAATTCTAGGATATCTGAAACAGGTCCTGAAAATGGGTCTATGTGTTTCTTGTCACCCCAATAAGAAAATCTCTTCCATTTGCTGGTATAAAGTTTTCTCATAGAATTTTTGTGCAATGAGACCAGGATGTATCACACCGCCGGGGATAGTTCTGGAAGCCTGGCTAAGATGGGAAGTGGAGTAACCAAGCTGTCAGCTTGAGGGTTTGAATGGAAGGATGGAGATTGCCTGACTGATGAGTCAGCAGATCCGGAACTGGGTCCAGGATCCAAGACTCTTCCTGAAGATGGGACCAAAGGAAGGGGAACCATATTTGACGAGGCCAGTATGGAGCAATGAGAATTAGCCTGCGACCCAATGATTCAGCTTTCTGGAGAACTTTGGATATTAATGGGCAAGGGGGAAAAGTGTAAAGAAGCCCCGGGTCCAACTGTGAACAAGTGCATCCCTGGAGGACTCCACCAGAGGGGAGATTAGGGCAAAGTAATTGCTGCATTTTGTATTGATGGACGTGGCAAAAAGGTCACAGCAAGGCTGGCCCCACTTGTGAAAAATTCGATCCGCAATTTCCTGTTTCAGGGACCACTCATATGGAATCAGAAGTGCTCTGCTCAGTTTGTCCGCTATCACAATGGATTTCCGCGGGATGTGCGCTGCCACCAGAAAACGTTGAGAAGATATCGCTCATTGCCATACTCTTTGAGCCTCTCTGCAGAGGGGGTACGATCTGGTTCCACCTTATAGGTTCATAGGTTCATACTAGGCTATCTGCCCTGAGGCAATTATAAGCCTAGCCCGATTCTGTATGGCTTACGCCACCCCTTGATTTGAGTATACTGTGCCCTTTTTAAGGTTTAGTTTACTGTGCCTCTGTCTAATAGTGACACGGGAGTAATCCCTGGGACAAACCTACGATCCCCCATCCACCTATCGAGATTCTTCTTGAAGAGATTCAGTGAGGTGCTCTGCCTCACATGAACTGGAATTCTATTCCAGAGCGAAGGGAGCCTCTGGGTTATGAACCTGTCCATCCAGCAAGTTCTATTTATTTCTGTGCTGAGGTTCAAGTCCCTCGAGCGTTGATGTACCGCACTACGGACATGTCCGTTTGAATCGCAATTGTACCTGTTGGAAGAGAGTCCCGAAATGCTTGCAACACTACCAGCACTGCTCTCATCTCCAGAACACTGATGTGCAAGTGGTACTTGCATTCCTGCCATGTTCCTTGGACAGTGCGTCCCAGATAATGCCCCCCCCCCACTATCTGGGAAGCATCAGTGGTCACTGTGGCTATCGACTGGGGAAGCACAAACGGTCTGGCTATCGTTACATGTGTGGACTGAAGCCGCCACTGTAGATCTCCTGCAGGTTTCCATAATGAAGATCTTGTGTGACATGGATAACTCCTGCATGGACCACTGGGCAAAGAGCAGCCATTGTACTTTTCTCATGTGCAGACGAGCTAGTGGGACTAATTTTATTGCCACTGCCATCAACCCTAGGACCTTGAGGACAAGTTTTGCCTGTACTTTCTTTCTCCTCAACAACAAAGACAACTGACGGCATGTTAGAACTCTTTCGTGTGGCAGTTTTGTTATCATATCTTTTTTTGTTTAACTCTGCTCCTATAAAGGTGATATGCTGAGATGGCAACAAGGCAGACTTTTTGTAACTTATGGTAATGCCTAACTCTGAGCAGAGATGAATGGCGGTGTCCCTTGACTTGTTTAGTAGATGCTGGGTGATGGCGGTCAGGAGCCAGTCATCTTAAGTATGGAAACACCCGGAATCCTAGATGCCTCAGGTGAGCTGTGACTGCTGACATTCATTTGGTAAACACTCTGGGGGCTGTAGCGAAACCAAAGGGCAGAGCTCTGAATTGGTAATGACTGGCTCCCAGCCAGAAGCGTAGATATCTCCTGGATCACCTGTCCATTTTTCCTATGGTAGTATGCATCCTGAAGATCTATGGAGCACATCCAATTGTCTTGTCCCAGAAAAGGGAGTACAGACTACAGTGTTACCATCTGGAACTTTGTTTTCTTTACAGACTTGTTTAGTCTGCTGAGATCCAAAATTGGCCTCCAGTCCCCTGTCTTTTTTGGAACTAAAAAGGACCTTGAGTAAATTCCGGATCCGATTTGGTCTGCGGGGACTTCACAGATGACTCTTCTTCCTAGCAACCTTTGAATCTCTAAGGTTGCTTGATTCCTTTGACTGGGTGGAATCTCTGGGACTGATTTTGTTGGATGGGCTAGGGAAGAAAAGGAAATGTTGTAGCTCCTGGATATGATTGACCGTACCCAACTGTCTTGAGATGTTGAGCCAGGCTTTTGGTTACAGTGACAATTTCCCCCCGACTGTCTCCAGAGGTGACCGGGTGGGCCTCCTTTCAGGAGTGGTGGAAGGGGCTCCTAGAAAAAGTATCTCTGTCGCCCTGGTTCTAAAGACCCCCCCCTCTGCTGCGAAGGCAGTGTCTTCCATTGTTATTTCCCCCTCTGCCCCTGGTGAAAAATTCACCACGTGCATCTGGCGAAGCTCCTTGGGATTTACAGAACCACATCTTTCTTCCCTTCTGCCCCTTGGGGTATGGTCTGGTAGGGACGGAAAAAAATACCCCCACGGCAGACAGAGTTTTGTCGTCTTGCTCGCACCTGGTGAGGGTCTCTTTTACTTTTGGCTGGAACAGAGATGAGCCATTTAAAGGGGTGTTAATAAAGGAAGACTTAAAGGGTTCAGCAAATTTGCAAAGAAGCATCCAGGAATGTCTCCTCAGGGCAATTCCTGTGCCTGCTGCCCTACTCGCACCATCAGCTGCATATGAAATGAGGCACATTGAGGAGTTCACTATGGAGTTTAAGGTAGCAAGCTGAGAGTTAAACTTTTCAGGTAACCCTGCAGCTGACGGACTTTGAAGAGCATCTCCCATCTCCTTGAGGCGATCCCTCTGAAGCCTTGTAAAATGGGACAAATAATTCAGAGACCAAAGTGTAAAGGCCGTTGAAGAAAACATACGCTTCCCATATCTGTCGATCATACGAGATTCTTTATTTGGCTGATGGACAGATGAAGAAGTCTCAGTTAGTTCATTCTTGGTGGCCACCGGCATCACCATAGCATCGACTGGAACACCCTTAGTCAAGAATTGCTTGTCTTCAGGTGCTGTAATACATTTATTGAGCTCCGCAAAACTGGTGCCACAGATTCTGGAGAGCCCCACGCCTTTTGACTGACTACCCCCAGGAGCTGGTCGAAAGGCAGAGACAACCAAGAGGTGGAAGGTCGAGCGCCAAATCCCTCCAGGTATACAGACTCATCTTCAAAAGGGGAAAGGTCTTCTAGTCACCTCTCTGTTTTAGGATCTCTAAGACGTCTGAAAGAGAAACATATTCAGAAGGTGACTGTGGGGACCCTTCGGAGTCCTCTAAGAATGTGTCTGAGGTGACTCAGGGGAGTCTATGTGCTTCCTCTTGCAGGTTCTCTTCTGATGGACTTCCTCAGAGGGATGATCTGAGGAGGTATCAGTAGAGAGTGATTCACCCAATGGGTCTTCCAGGGGCATAGGCTCTCTACGCTTGGGCTAGAGGGATGGTGTAGAGGTTGACAATGGCACCTTTGGTGGAAAGGTAGCAGCAGCCAAAGGTGGAGCATTCTCAGGGGAGAGCACACTCCTCATCTCAACGACACCACAACTCAGACCCAAGAGAGGCTCCAACTCTGAAGAACTGGGAGACCTTCCCCTTACCAAGGGTGATGGCTCTAAGGCCAATGTAGGGGCTGAACTCACCTGCGCCGAAGCTCCCACTGGAAGAGCTAGATGAGACAAAGGTCGGATTTGACTCTCCCCCCTGCAACAGACGAGGGAGTCTCGGCCCCCAGATCCCTCGATGGATGACAACATCGGAGATCAGAGCAAAAGTTAGACCCGAAACTCCAGGTATGGATTTCAGGTCTGAAGGTTCTACTACAACGACCTCCATGCACTCTGGCTCCGAGCTCGATTGAGTCAGAGGAGGAAGAGAATGTAAATGAGTTACTGAAGTCTGCTCCATGACCTTCTGGGCTGGGCTCGTGAGAATTTTTGCAAGGGCCAGTGTATGAAGTAACCTTCTAACCACCTGCTCAACATCATCATTTGAGAGGCTCCTGGATGACTGAGAGGAATATGTAGAGGACTTGTGGCTACCTGCAACAAATTGTAGAAGAGGAGACTGTGGCACCAACCGAACCAGATCAAAGGAGGGTGACTGGCTCCTCTTATGGCTCTGAGACAGTTCCGACACTCCATGTGGAATCAATGGAGAACTAAACTTTTCGGGACCAATAGATTTCAGATCTGAAGGTACGGATTTCTCATGTCTCTGACAGCTCAGATGCTGGAACCGAAGAAGTTTTGGTTAATTTCCTGAGAGATTTAGAGGCTTGAGTCCCTTCAACCACAGTTTCAAAAGGCCCTTTCAATAAGCCCCTCACAATCAATTTGTTCTTTTGTTCCTGCAGGACCCTTGAACTAAATGCATGACAAATGGAACAGGAATCCTGCAGGTGGGTGGCACCCAAACAGTAGACACAACTGGTGTGTCCATCTGTGAAGGACATTTCCTGAGCGCAGGAATCTCACTTTTTAAAACCGATTGTTTTGTCTCCTTAGATGTGTCCAGTACAATCAAAGACAATAACAATGTCACACAAGCCAGTAATGACTACCCAACAAAGGAAAAGAAGAACAGCTATACCAGGCACACACTTTCCTTTTTATTTAAAAAGGAAAAATAAAAGCGGTTAGAGGAGAATCTAACTTAGACGATGTACTCCTCTAATCCGAGGAGACACCTCTAAGTTAAACAGCAAAACCTATAGAAAAAAAGGGAAAAAGGGGAAAGCCCTCTAACTAAAAAGGGCTATAGAAGAGAAAGGGGAATCCTCTAACTTAAACGGATTTGAAAAATAGAGGATAGATGGCCTAAGAAATACGATGGTTCACACAGACTCAGCAAACAATCACAATAACAACTAAATTAAGTAAGACAAGACTAAACTAATTGAATAACCCTCAAAAACTATCAAAAGCTATCCAAACTAGTAATAAGGTATGAAGAAAAAACTTTACTTAGCCTGAGCCAGTGAAAAAACAATCCCAAAGTGGCAAACAAGATCTGGGTAATAGTCACTAGGCATCCTGGGATAGGATGTAGCCTCAAGCCAGTGAAAGCTCTTGAACTGTACTATGCGGCCGAGTCGGAACTGAAGATCTGTTCCAGACCCATATTTCAAGAATGAAGGCAAGATAGGACAACATAACATCACATGTTTATTAAAATTTCTCGGGTTTCCTAAAAGAAATAGAATAGCATTAATTCATCACATCAGAACATGGGAACAAGGAGGACTAAAATTTCCAGACAGTGAATCATATATAAAGGCATCTGTATTGAAACTGGTCACGGAATGGACAAATCCTAATTATTCAGCCAATGGGAAAGAATTACATACCGTCATATTAACAAACAAATTTAATTTAATAAAAACATTTTCAATATCCAATAAAAATAATGTACCCTGGTATTTACTAAGTATTAACATGCAATATAATATAACAAAGCCAACTAAATTATATTTGATTAATCATTGCTTCAATTCATTTAGGAAATTCATTAATGAAAATATAGATTTAAAATGTTGGTTTGATCTATTAATTCCTTTTATCATAACAAAAAAATTGCCCTCATAAACAATTCTTGGGAGGGAAAAGTGTTATTTGTTGGCAAAATTGCATTAAAAAACTACAAGTTATATATATCCAAATGATAAAGAAAACTTTTGGAATTCCATCTCAGAATTGGTTAGCACTACAAAGCATTTTAGTATACTCTCAGGACTTATGTAGAGTAATCAAAAATGTTTCCTTTAAGGATACACCAAAACTTATAAATTACTCATATGGAAATGTATACAAAGATCATAACATGGAAAATGCTATAACAAGACTATATAAAGAATGATTACTTTACAAGATGACACCTAAAGCATCATATTGGCAATATATTATTAAAGGTCATTCATTACACATAACTAAAGAAATCAAATTAAATATTTTACTGTCAGTAAAATATACATCTAACACAATACTGGAAAATCTTTAATTGGAAATATTTACAGAGAGCATTATTAGCACTAGATAAAACTTCTAAAATACGCTCTTCTAGAAATGGAATATGTTGGAGAAGTATCTGCAGCTGATTGGAATCATATATTTTATGATTGTAGTAATATTTAACTGTACTGGAATGGAATAAATATTTTTTTACAGGCTTTATTCAATGACTCCTTTTTAACTAAAGCTTTAATTCTGTTGAATGTAAACAAAGGTCCTCATTTGAATACAACAAATCTACACTTGCTATATCTAGGAAATAGATAACTAGAAGATGGAATTCAAATACACCACCAAAAACGGTTTTATACCTTACTGAAGAGTTCAATGTTGATGGAAATCAAAATTAAAGAACTAAGGACCTATCCAAGGTCATTGGTAAACAATCCATGGGAAAAAGTATTATTGATTGATACTTTACAGCAAAAATCGGACAAACTCTGATAACTATATATCGTTCCATCTGTACAATAATTAGGAAGAATGGATATTATTACTGTCAGGCTGAATGTAAATATTGTAAATAGTTATGTAACATGTTATATTTAATATTCTAAGCATGTTTCATAATATTTTTTTTGAAAATAAAAATATATGAGTAAAAAAAAAAAAAAAAGCTGTTTCCCAAGACAGGAACTTCAGGGGAAAATACAATAAATAAGTTCAGCAAGAAGAGGATTTCTTTTCTTTTTCGTAATAAAAGTCTGACCCCAAGAAAAATGAGAGTTCTTCCTTATTGGTGGTGGCAGTATTCTTGGACTGCAGATCTCTTAAGAGAAAATGCCCCATAGTTGAAAATAAAGGCAATGTTGGCTCACAAGGTGGACAGGTTGACAGGGCAGGACAATGCACCTTAACAGGAAAATATGATGCCTAAAAAGACATGCAGGATTTTGTAGCAGAGTGGGCAGGTTATTCTGAGAAGCAGAAAGTGCTCCTTCTGGCACCAGTACAAAGTTATTTCCATACGTACATATGTACATGAAGAATTCTACAAGGAGATTCTTTACATCCGGAGATAATCTTCAGTGGTTTTGATACAATCAAAGAAAACAACTAGACAAAGTTCAACATAAAAGTTTCAGATCTCCAAGTGCAGGACGTTCAATCTACTACATCTGGGGACAAAAGATTAGTTTACTCTATGTTTTGCAAAAGTGAAATCTCCAGAATGATGCAATCTGGAGCTGTACTCTAGAATTTAAACAAAACACTGAGCAGACAGAGCATTTAGCAAACATTTTATTTATTAAAACTTGGACATGCACCTTTCATTAAATGGGACAGCTTGAATTTTCTTGGGCATGAGAGAAGTGTACACTTGATAATAAAAAAAAAATCTGTAAAATAAAAATGTGACAGCTAGTGAGAAGAGGAACATATGAAATCCAGATGTAATACAAAATAAATGTATATTATACTTGTATGCTTGTGTTTCTATATATGTATGTATATATCATTTTTATTTATTTATTTATTTATTTATTTATTTAACATTTGTTGACCAGGAAGGTCCGACTAGGTTCCACAGATCCTGTTTTCAGCAGAAGCCCGGAGAGAAATGCTCCAGAAGCATGTCTTTAGAATGTGGGAGGAAACCGGAGTACCCGGAGGAAACCCACGTGAACGCAGGGAGAACATGCAAACTCCGGAACAGAAGGCACCCCAGCCGAGAATCGAACCAGAGAACCTCTTGCTGTGAGGAGACAGCATTAACCGCTGCACCACTGCGCCGCCCAAATCAAAGGATATAATAGGATATCTTATCTTAATCATAGGATGTTACTAGACTATTGGCCATGAGACCCTTACAAGCCCAGCCAAAACTTTTGCCCATGTTCCGACAAGTGAGCACCCAATGTCCCAGTCCAGCAGGGATACAGGTGGAATCCCAGGGGTGTATTTTCTGTTCCTCATTCAGTTATCCAGGTTGTGCTTAAAAAGGGCTAATGAGGTACTCTGCTTGATGTGGAGAGGGAGTCTATTCCACAGAAGGGGGAGTCTCTGGGGCACAAATCTGTCCAACCAGCAAATTCTAATCATATCACAGGCCAGAATGAGCTCATGCATGTGGGTTACTCAAGTGGAGCTTGACTTTTGCATATGCAGCAGTCCAAGTGGAGCTTGACTTGTGGATATGCAGCAGTCCCATCAAGTCATGGTCTGAGATTGCTTTGTACATCAGGTAGAGATCACCTCTGAGGAGTCTGTATGATAATGAGTAGAGGGACAAGGCCTTTAGCTTATCTGTGTAGGGTAGATGTTTGAGGCCCTGGATTCTCCTGGTGAGGAACCTCTGTGGTCACTCCAGCTGCTGCATGTGGTTTGTGAGGTGCATGCCGATGCTGTTTGGCATATACTTCTTAGAAGTACAGGCAAGCACGGAAGGGCTGTGGCTGACTAAGTTTGCGGACAACTGCAAACTGGGTGCTATAATAGAGTCTTCGGCTGACATGGAGATCCTCCAGAAGGGCCTAAATGAGACTGATGCATGGTGTCAAAGCCATGGTCTCAAGCTAAATGCAAAAAAATGCGTAGTAATCCCCTTTGGAAAAAACAGAGTACCCGCAAACTACAACATAGGAGGTAATCCCTGAAATCTGAAGAAGAAATAAGGGATCTAGGGACCCAAGTAGATAGTCAGCTTTCCTTTGATAACCATGTTGCCAAAGTGGTTAGAAAATCCTTCTATGTGACCCATCTGATCACAAAAGGTTGCATCAAGATTTAAGGATGTAATGGTGCCCTCTACTCTTTCCTCATCAGACCCATTATTGAGTACAATGCACCAATTGGAATGTACCTGGCTAGACATCTCCAGCAGCTGGAGAGACCACAGAGGTATCTAACCAAGAGGATTACTGGCCTCAAACAGTTGCCCTATGCAGCACGATTGAAAAAGCTAAGACTGTTCTCTGTTGCATACCACTTTCTCAGAGGCGATCTCTGTCTAATGTACAGAGCCATGTCCAACCCAGAATTGTTGAACATGCTCCATCTTAGTAAAACCAAATCTACTCGAGCTACACGCTCTAGGGATATAAACTTCAACACAACAGTGAATAGGACATGCTGGAGGGATAGATTCCCTTCGCAGAGACTTCCCTTACTATGGAACAGGGTCCCGATCTACATAAGACAGAACCCCTCACTATCACTCTTCAAGAGGAACCTTGATGAGTGGATGGGTAACAGAAAGTTCACACCGGGGATCACACCAACAGCACTAATAGATAGGGGCCAAGGGTACTAGCTGCTAGTAAAAGGGTCTAGGGAACTACTAAAGGGGCGGCGAATACCGCACAACGTGGCTGGGCTAATATATGCCTTTGGGCAGATATCCCAGTACCAACCTATGAACCTATAAGGGGCATTGTACTCAATAATGGGTCCTATAAGGGAAGAATACAGGGATGTCATGACCTCCTTGTCCCTGGATGAGATACCATTATTAATGAGATGCGCCATGTAGAAAGCTTTCCATACAACGGAGGCAATATGGTGGTCAAAAGTCAGTTTGCTAACAACCTGGATGCCCAAGTCTCTCATAACTGATTGCATGCTTGTTATCATGCTGAAGACTTGTGGATCCAGCTGCCACTCGTGGGGATCCATGGTTTCTGCTTAGTTCGTCTGCCAGAGTATTTTTCCTTCCTGGCAGGAATTGTGCCTGCAGATGTACTTGGTAAGTCAATGCTGTGTCCCACAAAGTCATGACTAGTCTGTAAAGGGGGTAAGAATGTGTGCCTCCCTGCTTGTTTATATACCACATGACCGTGGTGTTGTCTGTCTTTATCAGTAGTTGTCCTGGTCGAAGTAGGTCCTTGAAGGCTGTCAGGGCATTTTGAACAGCTAGCATCTCTTTTTGATTGATATGTAGATGCATTTGGTTTGAGATCCATGTTCCCTGAATGCATCTTCCTGCCATGTGGGCCCCCCCAGGCATAATCTGATGCATCCGTTGTTAGTGCTTGCCTGGCTGGGGTTAATGTGAACAGCTGTCCCTTGTTTTGGTGGCAAGCCTTTGCCCACCATCAAAACTCCTGTTGCAGGCAAGGAATGAGAGTAATTATAGTTTCTAGGCTGTGGCAATGTTGAGTCCAAACACGTTTTAGGTACCATTGAAGTTTCCTCATATGCAGTCTTGCATATGGAATTAGTAGGATGCATGATGCCATGAAGCCCAAAGCCTGCAGATTTTTTCTTGCAGATAATTGGGCCTTTGTTGTCAACATTTTGAAGTAGATAGTCAGTTGCCTTTGTTTGCCTGGCGTGAGATAAGCCATCTGGGCAGTTGTATTTAAGCTTGCACCCAGAAATATTATCTCTTGAGAGGGTACTAGTTTTGATTTATTTTCGTTGACTGTGTACCCTAGGCATGTTAGAAGCTTTTTCATAAACATCAGAAGCTGTAGAAGAATGTCCTTGTTCTCTGCTTTAATTAGACAGTCGTTCAAGTAAGGATATATTTGTATTCTTTGTCTGCAGAACGCAATTACTGGTGCCAGGCACTTTGTAAAGACCCCGGGCACAGTAGATAAGCCAAAGGGCAGTGCAGAGAATTGGTAATGCATTGAGCCAGCCTTGAATCTGAGGCATCTTCTGCATATTTGTCTGAATGGGACATGCAGGTATACCTCTTTCAGGTCTAAAGTTACAAGCCAAGCGTTCTTGCCCAGCATGGGCAGTAGCTGCTGCAAAGTCAACATTTTGAATTTTGGTATATTCAGGAATGTATTCAGAATCGACAGGTCCAGTATTGGCCTCCAGGCCTAGTCCTTTCTGGGTACCAAGAACAGTCTTGAGTAAAATCCTTGTCCCCGCTCTTGCTCTGGCACTTGTTGAATGGCTCCCATGTCCATGAGGGATAAGACTTGTTTTTCTGCCTCTGCCCATTGAATTTTTGGCAGATCTGGCCAGCCGTTTGCCTTTGGCAGGTTATGGAAATGGAACTTGTAGCCTTGTGACACGATATTTAGAACGCACTTGTCCTGGGTTATAATGTGCCAGTTTTGAGAAAATAGTGCTAATTTTCCCCCTAAGGGTGCTGCCAGGAAATAAGTACTTGGTGCAAGCAGGGGGAAGTCATTGGGACTGTTTTCTGTAAGGTTGTGATTTGTCTTCTCCACTTTTGGAGGTAGAAGCACCCCATTGCTTTGACCTGTATGAACCTTGCGCCTGGGATCTGCCTCTAGGGCATCTGGGTCTGCCCCTTTGAGGTCTGTCTGACACAGGAAAGGACCAATTCTTTGTTGGCCAGTGTCTACTAAACCTAGGTGGCTGTACTTGTAAGAAATCTTTGACTGTTTGCATATATTTAGCCTTGTCCTCCATTTTCTTTAACACCTCTTCTGCCTTAACACCAAACAAAGAATCATGCTGTAAAGGTGCATCTAATAATTTAACTTTAACATGATCAGGCAGATTTTGTTCCTTTAACCAAGCATGCCTTCTAATTACAGAGCCTGTAACTGCGGCCCTGCAGGAGGCTTCTAAAGAATCAAAACCACATTGCAAAGTATGCTTTCCAACTTGTTTAGCTGCATGCAAAATATCCTGCATTTCCTTGTTTTCTGCACATTCAGAGTTTAACAACATTTTCTGTTTAAGCAATGCCATGACATGTTGCTGATATTTGAGCATATGAAACTGACAGTTTAAGGCCCTTATAGCCAAGGTAGCAGATGTGTAAACTTTTTTTCCCATCTATCCAGTGCCCTAGAATCCCTGTCAGAAGGGGTAGGGTTTTTTGCAGTGGAAGCCTTAACTCCCTTGGGACCCTGAGAAATAGTTTCTGGGTCTGCAGCAGGGTTTTTAAAAAGGAATTTATGTGAGTCAGGAACCCTGTAATATCTGTCAGGCTTAACAGGAGCTGGAGGTAAGGAGTCAGGGGTAAGACTGGACTCCGAAAACATGTCATCTACAATGTCTAATACTGGAGGGATGGCTAGTGGCTTGTGCTGAGGTAGTAACAGAAAATCCCTGAGCCTCTTTTCAGACTCTGAAAAATCTTGGCTCTCCCATTGGAAATGCTCCCTCATTGTATGTAAGGTTTCCCCAAAAGAGTAGTCCTCAGGAAGAGAAGCTAAAGGTATGGATTCTTCAGCATCAGAATCCTCAAGGGGGGAAAAGAATATTCTTGATCAGAGGAGGAATCAGAAGAAATGGAAACCTGAACTGAAGATTCATAGTCAGTCTCTTGCCTAGGCCTCTTATCAGGAGAGGGATGGGAACCCCTGATCAAGGTAATCAGGTCTTCGGTCATTATGAGCATCTGCTTTTTGGGCATGGAGGCCTGTCCACATGGCTCTTGCGGTTGCTTCTTTGCCTTTGAAGGTGCTTTAGTCTTTGCCTTTGAAGTCGGTTTAAAGTATAAATGTTTGGGTCTGAAAACACCCTCAGAAGCTGGTGCCTGCTCAGCGGCTCCGGACCCATCTGAAGGATTAGCGTCCGAGGCTCCAATACCTTGAGTTTCCAGTGGCATGGCCAACTCCACGTGAGAGTCGGTAGCGGCCTGCGACCCTAAAATAGCGGTCATCAGGGGCTGCAAAAGCACCTCACTGAGAACCAGTTAACCGACAACTGGCTTAGGAGAAGCTTCGTCGGTTTTGGATCTCGGCTGTCTTTCTTTTTCTTTGCGTTTTTTGTGAACTCCGGTAGTCGGATGGCTTTCCGACGACATTTATGGATAATTAAAACTGCGTCCAAAGTAGTTTAAAGCAAAATCATACAGACGCTTAATAGTGCATTGGTTAAATCTAGCACAAAACTGACAACCCAGAAAGTTATGATCAAGGCCTAGGCAAGGAATACAGTAAGAATGAAAGTCCTTATGAGGTATTTGCTTCCCACAAGAAATACAGTTATTAACTTTTTCTGACATTGGTTCTGGAGCAAAAAAACAGTTTCCCCAACTGGGTACTTAGCTTTATAGAAGACTTCGGATCTGAAATTCGAACTCGAAAATCTCAGGAGTCGGCCGACTGGCACTTGCGAACTGCTTCTGCTTCGGGCACCGCGCGGCAAAAAAGACTAAAGAAAATGGTGTCGGCTGCATCTTTTATACCTCTGACGACCTGACGTCAGGGAAGGGGTGACGACAGCCAATGCAGGACCCAAGACTTTGGAATTCAGGCCGACTGAGGGCAGCCTGCCAGCAGGATTAACCAAAAGTAATGACTGCAACAGTGAAACATGAAGAACATCATGTTGAAGTCAGTTGTGATATACACTGTTAGAACCTTTTTAGACCTCTAAAGTTGTGGCAAACATAAAAATGCAATCTATAAACATATTGTAGATAATACATCTGATGTATTGCCTCATGAAGAGGACAGTGATACAGAATATGAGACAATGTCATATGAAGGCACTATGGTTTTGTTTTTTGATTGGGAAGAGAATAATTAAAAAGAACAGAAAAGGTACAAATACAAAACAACAACAAATAAAACAGCATTTTTAAGTAAATCAATACACTTTTTGACTACAAATGTTAACAGTATCAAGAATAACATTAGCAATAACTAAGAGAAGGGTTAATTAAACAGAAAACTAGCATATTTTGTATTCAAGGTATTATATTTTAGATGAAGTAAAAGAGAGAGAGAGTTTGCAACAAGTTTCAGTACTAAAGTGTACCTGTATGGTTGAGTTAAATAAATCCAAAAAGGGCGTAAGCATAAACAGCATCATTGCAAAGCAGGAAATACATCTAATTGTGATGGGTGGATTACTAATGTAGTGTTGTAACATGCATGTACCACAAACAGAAAGGAGAATACAATTATTCCCAAAAAACACATTTAATGGTAAATGTCATCATATTCAGAAGGGTTTTTAAATGCTTTTAGGGAGAAAATAAGGAAAAGGTGGAAGGTGAATTCTACACAGAAACTAGAGAGTTTTGAAATACGCTGGACTAAATAACATGACGTGATGGTAGATGAACAACTATGAAGAAGACTGTCTCAATCTTTAGAGATTTTTTTTTTTTTTTATCATCAATATATTAGAATTTATATGTATGAACAGGGACCCAATAAGAGACGAGATAATTCTAAAATTAAACCTGAAACAGTAAAATATGAGGAGAATAAGAAAGTTCTAAAATGAATTATGATTAGCCATGGAAATATGAAGACTTTCTAAAATGACAAACATATTTGGTAATCAGCATTAAAGAGGAATCCAAAGATAGAATATTTAACTGAAAGGAAGAGAATGAATAGTGCTGAAACAGAACATGTAAAGCTAGTGCACAAGTTTCATGGATTGCAACAGAATCAGAATATACAAGAGTGTGAGGCATAAAATGAGCAGAAAAAAGAAATTTTGCAAGGATGAATGTTTTAACATGGGCATGCAGCACAGTGCCTGCCTAGTAATAAAAAAACTATGTACCCCCTCTCCCAATGATTAAAGAAAGTTGCAGTTGTATTTCTTTCTTTCTGGTGTTATTCACTCTCTTAAGTAGGCTATCTATATGAATTGATCTAGAAGAAGAAATGGTGCTTATGCTGTTAAATACCCTAATTATTGTGAGGGATCACACCATGATGAAGCAACAAAATCCAGCCACACACATTCCAGCTCGGCAGCTAGTCCCCTGAAAAGATGCAGTTTAATCAACTGTGGCATTTCAGAAGCCCCAGAAAATGAACTCAATGTTAAAGTAATGGAAGCCAGACATGCTGCTCTTAAAAACACACCAATATCCTACAATTATTGCTTAATGAAAATATTAATTTGGAAATTTGTCTCCTGCTCCTGGTGCCTTGGTTGTCCATCATGGTACAGGTATTAGGCAATTAAGACGACCATGCCTGACATTAGCCACTCAAGAGGACCATGCCAGATATAAGCCAATAAAGAGGACCATGCCAAGTAGAAATATATTAGGTTAAGCAATGTGCCAAAGCAGCTAGAATAAAAAGACTGTGTGACCTCTTCCCAAAATAGTCAGCGCATTAGACTAACATCCCTAAACTGGGAATCATGCTGGAATGATAAAAATGGATACCAGGATAGCCAAGTTTGAATGCTGCAGCACTGCCAGGTGCAATGCAAGCTCTGTTTGAAAGCTATGCTGAGAAGGAGCAAATCTTAGTAGAATTACAGCAGAAAGGTGGACAGCTAAGGATTAATGAGACCTGGCCTTGCACAGATTAAGAGTAGCACAAGCACTTTTAATAAAGGCTTATGGAACTGCCACTGATGGAAACTACTGTGGGTAGCAATGAAAAACATAACAACAAATCTGCCATAAATGTAACAAATGTAGAAACAGTTAGACAGCAGCTAATGACTACATGACTTATACAAACTGCCACAGGCCGTTTTTGCAGGTTACACCTTTTCTTTCATCTCCTCAGCCCTCTCTTTCCTTCTCTCTTCTTTCATCAGTTATTTTCTTGTGTTTATCCAAAACATCTTGAACACAAAGTCTCTGTAAATGCATTCAAGAAAGACTTGCTCTCTTTTTCTTTAAATAAATGTTATTCCTTTCAGCATGATGTAAAAATAGATATAGCTTAATATAATTAATTTATTACTGTATCTGCCACTTCCTAGCATTGTTTATAAAGTTAATGATACATTTTGGATCATGTGGACCTTTAATTATGTCAGAGTTAAGATTATTAAGGTTTTTAAGACTTAATCTTGCTTCAGAGCAAATGCATGAGATGATTTTCATTCATAAATGTATCCAATGGGAGTCTGTCTTAATTTAACTTATAATGAGTCTTTTAAACTGTGTAATTTAAGTTCTTAGTGTGAGTCAATCTTTCATTATTTTTTTTTATTAGTTTTTGTCAGCTGTGTACTTTAAGGTCTCATTTAATATTTGGAAATGCTAGCCCTTCCAAGGTTTTGGATTTGCATTAGTCTGAGAGTTTGATTTTACAAAAACAAAGTATTAACTAGAGTTTCTCTTTCTACAGTATCCTTCAGTGACAGAGCTGAAGGAATTTCTGAATAAAGTAAATGATTCTTGGGAATGAATAAGACAGCAATGCGTGGGACTATCTTAACTATAATGATTCATAATTTTTTTAATTTAGTCTGTCTTTGTTAAAGGAATTCAACCTGTTCCTAAACTTTGCTAAGGTTGCTTTGAAATGATGACTTAGTATAGACAGCGATGTTAGTTCTACTAATGATCATTTAAATTTAAATTATCATCATCAAACTCACTAGCTCATCAGCTGATTCTTTCCATAAGCTTCTCCCACCACTCATCAAAATTATTAGCTTGCAGCTTCTCAGAATATGCAAAGTCTACTCATTTATAAAAAATCACCTAAAGATATTTTTTTCAGGCAACTTGTACCTCTCTAATTCATTATTCTACAAAGCAGCACACTAAGATGACCCTCCAATACGCAAGTCAAACACTTAAAAAAATCTAAGAGCTATGCCGTCCAGCTACTGACTTCATCATCATGTAAAACCCTAGAGTCATCAGCTTTTCCCTAACCAGATGTTCTAGCAGTTCAACTTTCACTTCATATTACAAACTTCATCTCACATGAAGAAAACTCTTTCTGCTTCTATTGTTTTTCAAGATCATATGAAACTCGGAAATACAATATATAAAAATGAAATTACATCAGTAATAACATTAATCACAGTTATGTTCCTTCGGTGAGCCCATATCTTTTGTCAAGTGGTGACGCACACACATGCATGAACTCCAGTCAAGCCCTAAGTTTCACATAACATTTTCATATTTCTTTAACATCATTTATCAGTTTACCAGTTTGAATTAAATCACACCACAGTGCTCTTTTTGATTCTTTTCATTCTGTCCCCTGTCACACAAAGACAAGATTTGGGAAATAACATACAACTTTGACTTCTTTTCACTTATCTTTAAACTTCCTGTTTCACTTATTCGCTCTCTGGTTAAGTGCACTTTTATGCTGTTACATTTCCTATGTTTATATAATACATATGTGACCCAAGGGCAATTTTATAAGCATCTATTTTCTAGGATTTTCTCACCACACTCCTTGCACCTGTTATAGCTATGAAATCTCATGCAAAAGAATCTTCTTGATGACATTGTTATGTTCATTATCCTTGACCAGTGCAGTGACATTCTCAGTACTGTTCATCTACACCACTGAAAGCATGACAGCTTAAAGACCACTAGTAATAACACAAACTAATTTGTCAGTTTGAAGATGTGGAAATGTGTACATTTTTGGCAGGACGTTAAATATAATTCCATCTGAAGAATTCTATGAATTTTATGCATGACTTTCTGTTTGTTATCTTACTATTAGTCGCATTTACATGCATACATACATACATACCACAGTTCATTTAACTATTTATTGTAAACAACTAGTCTTACTACTGCATTGTACTGACTACAATAAATACAAGAAGATAACTGTTTCAGTTAATACGCTTTACTATCACATTTTCTTTTCAGATCTACAAGCATGTAACACAGATGCTGTCAGCTCTCTATGGCAAATACCCAAAGCTTGTTTATGCACAGTTACATTTATACCAGAAGGTCTGGTATTTTTCTCGAAGTCTGATGTAAACAGTTCTTTCTTTGTATAACAGTTTTCCTTTGTTCCCTTGTCCTTGGTTCTTTGTAGTTGGATGATCCATGGAAACTCAGTCTTGCATTATCTGAAACGTGGTGTTCCAGCACTATCTAATGTTCCAACTTTATCTTGCTTGATGTTACATCTCTTTACTTCATTGATGTCCTTCCAGCTGTCATCTGCGCAGTTATTTTTACAGACTTTGTTTTTCAATAACATACTCCTTTGCATAGATGGCAAAATCTAACTAAGCTATGCCAACACACTTACTACTTATTTTTCAGCATTTTATACTATTCCTAAATTAACCCTTTATAGTTCATATTATTCTTGCAGCTTTTATTCAAGCTAATATTCATGCTAGCCACTGTTTAAAAAGACAGTGTATACTATATAGAACAGAGTATTCTTTCACCATCTTTTCAACACCCCCACAACTTCCACATGCATAATCCTACTAGCTTCCAAGTAAGCAGAGGGAATTGCTCTCTCTGTAGTGGGCTAATAGTGTAACAGGGAACCATCTGCCATTGGCACTACCACCTAAATACTGCAGCTCAATATGCGCCTCTTATTAGTATTGTTCTGCAAATGCAGGGCCACGGCCCAGGTCAGCATCTGGTCACTAGAGTGCAACATTTACTGCAACATTTAGTTAAAGCCTAGGTCTGTCAAAAGAGTGAATCCAATTGTCATGTTTGTTTCCTATGATGGAACAAAATTTTGCAATGCCTTTTTTAGATTTCTTTTACTTTATCACTGCATAGCTCACAACGGTTAGACATGAATACATTAAAACTGCTGTTTATAGAAAACATAAATTATGCCTATTTTGACTGGTTCAGAACACATTTTTGTATTTTGCTAATTGATGCTACACACCCAAAAATGGGATAAGGAGCACTGACTTTTTGGACAGCTGTGTCTTAAAATCAGATAACGATTTCAAATGCATACATATGTGGTATACTACATGTACATACATAACACTGGATTATACGTGCATCTTAAACTTTCATGCTTCATTCTCTTCTGAGAGGAATGAAAATAACAGAAGTACTTATTCTGTGTTCAGAAATAAAATAACAGAAGTACTTATTCTGTGTTCAGAAATAAAATAACAGAAGTACTTATTCTTTGTTCAGCTGTGTTTCAGGAAGTGCTTTATCTAGCTTACAACTGTGCAATGGGAAAGATGGCAAGAGTCAAGTGGTATAAGCTTATTCTTCAAACAGAAAAGGGTGGCACTGGGTTACCCGATTTGAAGGAGTATTTCAAAGTTACACACTTAAGACTCCTATACATAGCACAAGCAGAAACCTATAATTCAAAGTGAAGAGAGATAATGATGATAAAGTGGGGAAGCTCAAGAAATAAGGAGAAACTGGGATTTTCGATGCAGATCCTTAAGGAGAATTACAATAACCATACAGAATACTATATTCATAAAGTAGCAGAAAGTATTCAAAGAACTAAGCCAACACAGGAGTGGAAAAATAAGATTCTGCCGATAGGGATGACTGCAATTAGGGATACAGACAATAGGCAAGAGGGGGTTAGAATTTATTGGAGAAAACTAGCAAAATAACCAAGACACTGTGAGAGTAAATAATTAGAGAGGAAAGGTAATAGAATGGAAGAGGCCAAGAATTTATTTGGACTACAGGCTAGAGATTGCCTTCCCTATCAAGGATTAATATCAGATTATAGGCAAAGAGAAATAAATAGGGGGATCCTAAGCAACAGACCAACAACGGTAGTGCTTTTAGTAGAATCTAGTACAGAAACTGCTGTTAAAAAGGAATAATTGGTAAAGCATATAAAACATTGCATGATAACTATAATGATCAATAAGAGGAGGTTAGAAAGGATTATGAAGAGAGGTCGGATAAGCAATTCACAAAGAAACAATAAGGGGTATGTGTAAGTCTCCCAAATACGCAAAAAAGTCTAGAAGATTTAGGATCCTTGCTTGGAAGTGTTTACATGGGTATTTTTACACCCCAAGTAGACTCCAAAGAATTTTTCCTTAGTTAGACAACAAATGTTGGAGGTGTGATGGAGAAGAAAGAGACAACTGTGAACATACTTTCTAGGAGTGTAATGAGTTGGCAGACTTTAAAGATTCCCTGCAGACTACACTGTCAGAGATACTGGATGAGCAAACTGGTGTAACCAAGGAAATTATTTTTTTTGAGTTATGTTACAGAATCGAAATTGCCTAGACATCATAAGGATTTGCTGAGTCTAATTATGGTAGCTGGCAAAAAAGCAATTACTAGAAAATGGAAATCAAAGTTTAAACCAACTGTACTAGAAGTAGTGAATACAGTTACAGAAATAAAAAAAAAACTAGAACGGGTATCTTTAGAAAAGGGTAGGGGCAAATTACATAGATAAAATTGTGAATTGTGGGAACAATACATGCAGAAGAGGAACAAGGTTTAAAAGAAGGCAAGATTTGAATGAGCTGTGTAATGTTTGATGGACAATGACTGAATAGATTATAAGTGATGTATAATGTTTGCAACTAAAATTATGTCAATATGGCTTGTTTTTATTACATAAATGTATGATTGCCTACGTCATATGTGAGAACTTAATAAAGATGTTTCTTGTTTAAAAAAAAAGTGTCAACTCCATGGCACAAAGGGAAGCCAGGTGTTATGTGCTTGGCTAGTAAGCCTGACACTTGCAGAGCTGACCTGGAGGCATAGGAAAGGGAGTGATATTTTACTGGTTCGCGTATCCCACAGGAGGGGTGGGGTCATAAACAGGGATGATAGCCCTTGTAGTGACAGCAAGGTATGCTTCTCATGATCACAAAAAACAAGGGGCATGCATTAACCAGACATTCTCGGATGTAACAGCCTTATGTCAGTGCATGTCACATGTTGCAGTTGGGACCTTGGTACGGCATATAAATAAAAAAAATAAATCCATATGGCCCTTAGTAAGACACTGCACTTGGATACCTTAATGTCCTCGTGGGTAATGGGATGGTATTGGATTGGGTCCAGGTAAGTCAAGAGTTACTCCTGGTGTCCAGTACTGAGGACAGGCACAGATGGCAGCTGATGCTGGGGCTATAAAAATTAAAAAAAATAAATACAGTGTCACACTGCTATCCAGTCAGCAAAATGGAGAAAAAATCACGTTTCAAGTACATTAAACTCTTAGCTAAGCTATCACAAAAACAAGGCATCTGCATAGCTGAACAACAAGGACAATCTTCTGCTTCCAATGGTCATACTGACTACAGTGTTATCACTTTCTTAATGTCAAACAACCATGGCTGAAGTAAAGAATTATGAATGTGTGCATTTATACCGTAGACACGCATACTGATAGTCAAGGATACATTCACATAAGAGCCCAGACAGAGTATTTTATAATGCTGAATTCATAAATCACTAATATAGGAATTCAATACACACCAGGCAGAAATGTTCTAATGTGTCATTTACTACATTACAAAAATTAGTTCAACAAGTAACACAACACAAACCAGATAGATTTATGTTGATTAGCAGTACCTTTTTAAGAGCACAGACTCTGATGACTTTCTCATATTTCTGTTTCTTATACTCCTTTCCAAACAGTATGTTGCTTCTCACAGTGCCTGGAAATACCCATGGTTGCTGCGCAGCATAGGCCACTTTTCCACTGACGTTCACAATTCCATCGCTGCTTGCAATTTCTCCAAGAACAGCACTCAGAAGTGATGACTGCAAAAAGAATACAGACACAGAATATGTGTAACAGCCCTCAATTTGTACATTTTCAATGGCATTTACTGAAAGCTGTTGTAACAAGGAAGAAAAATATCTCCATGTAAGAGACTCACCAATACAGCTGATGACCAAGCGATTCCTGTTTTCACACTTTTACATGTCTGAGATGGAAAACTATGGAAGTAACTTTTACTGATCAGCACTAAATATTAACCCTAAATGCTGGCTGGACCATTCAGCTATGGAAAAAATGAGATGCCTCCAAGGCTAGGTACATTCAGGATCTGGGGCTAGGCCCAGTATAGGTGAACCCCTCTAACACAACATTATGACAGGAACAGCATATGGACTTAGTCTATTACATTTTCAATCACTTTGTCTTCTCCAGCTGCAAAAGATAAATTACATGTGCCCATTTCGGACATCACAGTATACTGTCATACTCATTAGTATACCAAGTACGCCACCTAAAAATCACTGTAGAAATATACAGCGACAGTATATACTGCAGCAAAATCAGAATATTTGTAATGATAAATCAGTCTCTGAAACCAGTACATTCACTTAGACAGTGGCTTATCTAGTAGCATACATGGAGTGGAAGAGAAACCAAATAAAAAAAAAAAAGTTAATCTGTAGGACTGTTCCCAATTTACATGCTTCTAACCAGTCAAAATTATGTCTTAAAGTGTAGCACAATATTACTGCAGAAAATCCACAGTACTTACTTTTTGGCCTTTTTTATAAGAACATGATTCAGACCACAGTACCCCTTTTCTAACAGTTTTTGAAGATCCTGCTTCTCTGTCATTCTCAGCAGCCAGTTCTTTCATTTAGACAGTGGTATAACATATATAGACATACACAGACATCAGAAATACAAAAACATGTCCCCTTGTATGCATAGCTGCTCTCAGTTCCCAGACTCACAGCTGTACAAATACTTTCTTAAAGTTAACATCAATAATACTCCAGAAAAACCTCTATACTTAGAATTACTTTTCTTTTTTTTTACAAGAAAAGCTTGACTCTTTCAGTCAGCAATTTTTTTTTTTTTTTTTTACAGGCAGAGCACTTGTGTTCAGTCTTAGGTTAACTACCTCTGTGTCTCCACCATGAGAGACTCCTTTTCCTTTTAAAGGGCAAGTTGTGAGGGTGCCCCTTTCTTTTAAATATGGAACATCGACATTACTTCAGAATAATTATCACTGTGTCTTATTTTGGCTCTACTTCCACTCTGAACTGGTACGAGCAGCTGGAGTACTGCATCATGGAACCCCCTTCCAGTTCAGATCAGGAGGTATGAATCTATGTAGCCTGTCAGTTCTCACCTTGGCAGGCCACACATTTTGGTAAGAATGGGGCACCTACTGAATGTCCACAACTTTTGTGGTTGAGACAAGGTGCGACGTCCTTCATTACTATGGCATCTGTAGTTGCCACCATGACTGTAGCCATGATTTCCAGAGACATCCCTGATTTGGGCTTAAAATGGTGGATGATGCTCAGTGGTAGCTCTGAGTAGTGCGGCCTATGGTGTCTGGGTCAGAGAGATGTGCTGCCACAGTATAACTTCATACATTGGGGGCAGTCATGTGGAGAACCGTGTTTGCTTCTCCTCCAGAGAATGGCAGCTACAGTGTCTCTCAGAAGCTGACAAGGGATTGCTAGGAGCTCCTTGGGTTCGAGGATGGGAAGACCTTGATGTCTGCTTGAATGATGGCCCTTAGATTGGTTCTCACCTCAAGGGATAACGAATTGGCCAGTAATAATTCTTGCCCTAGTGAGGAATGAATGAGCGTGATATCAGATAAGTTGCGGTGGTGGTGCTGGGGGATTTCAGATATCATAAAAGGATACAGCATCTATTGGTGCCAGGCTTATGCATTCACACTCTAATGTGCAATCACTAATGTACGATTCCTGTGATTGAAATGAAAAGACTGACATTCCTGTATCTCAGGGATTCTCCTTACTGTGAGACACAGTAATTTCAGAGTTAGCATACAGAAGCATTAAGGGTACAGGGGGCACTGGTCTACCTGCTGAGAGATGCAAAGGGACAAAGCACCCCCTTCAAACATGGTGCAATCATATTTCTGGAGTTTTGACGTTTGACTGCTGTCAGAAATTTGGTTATTTTTCTGAATGCACTTTTTCTGTTATGAAGCTGGTACAAACATGCTCATATGCATGCATTTATCCTCATATGGAACAATCTGGCCACAAGTTGTGTTTTACAGAAAGCTATGTACTATACTGTGTGTGTGCGTGTGTTTTCAGTGGTTGGACATCAGGTTTTGAGAATGAGAAGGAGAGTCGAGGTTGGTGATTGTCGTCTCTTTGGAGAGTTTGGGGAGGGTTTCTCTTACTGTAGTATACTGCTAGTTTTGTAATGCCACAAGACTGAATTTGTTAATTGCTCTAGTACCAGTTCTTTCCTGGAGGTGGTTCACGTTTATACCCATTAAGATGTTTTTTCCATTTTGTAACTGTGGAGATCTACTGTATAATACCATTTGTATTCCAGGTAACAGGTTTCCTGCTAATAGACTGCGAGTGCAGTCATAGTGCTTCCTATCTTTAATATTACAAAACTGAGAACTACTTTTTAAACTGCATGCACTGTATGAACCAATAGAAATTAAACTTTCAAAAATGTACTGTATTCAAAAACATTGCACCTTCAGGAAAGGACAGTGGCCACAGAAGACAGCAAGCATGCAAATTTCACTAAACACTAATTGAAGGATTAAGTGATGTGTTCATTTGTTAAGAAGGACAGTTATAACAACAGAGGACAGTATACAACATTAAACGTCAATTAAAGCAGCATGACAACAAGTGATGTCTGTACTATAAAGGGAAATGCCTGTAAAATTAAGTGAAGGTACTATTACCAGTGGAATGCAATGATCTATGTTTGTGTGAGATCCCAAAATAATGAAAAAATGCAACATTTAATAATTTGGTTATATGATGCGTCACACACGTGCTTACAGCAAAGGATACCTGTAATCGAGCTACTTATAGTATTACTTTAACACCATTCTCACTTACTCAAATCCCTAATGTATGACATTTCCAGTTGTTAAATATCTATCAACTATATATGTGAGAATTTTATATATATCTGCTTCTCACCTATTCAGATCCATGACATACTCCATTAAATACCTATACATATGGAAATATATAGGTAGACTGTCTCTATATCTCCACTATACAGTCAGCTCTGTTACAAAACACTGGCAACATGGCCTGGGGGAAATTTATATACAAGAGTGTGTGTGTGTGTGTGTGTGTGTGTGTGTGTGTGTGTGTGTGTGTGTGTGTGTGTAGTGAACTGCAGTGACAATGAAAAAGATTTATCATTCAACTATGTTAAGTCTCTCTGTACTAACCTATTCATAGCATGATATACATAGTTTTACACTTTGGGAGTCACACAGTTAATAAAGATTTCACCAAAATGATACAGTTCAAGCTGCCTCTTTCTGAGGATGTTATACATGAAACAGGATTTGTGTCTTCTTTCCAGAATACACTAAACACGATAGAATATGCTAAATGTTTTAAAATGTGAACACTGTTAATGGAACCACTTATACATAACTTTTATTTCCTTATACCTACCTTGTAACGGTTTGGTTATTATACCTGTCTATAACCTTCCTCTCTGGGTCAGCATAGTAAAGGGCATCTTAAGTCTAGTGCAGTCTCATGCAGTTATCACAAAAGAATCAATAAATACAATAGGTAAGATTCAAAGACACACTCTCCATGGTGTACCATGTCTAATAAGGATGACATTTTGACTGCACAACTGGCAGATTCAGAAACAGAACTCTGTATGTGTCATTTAGTGCTCACTGTGACACATGGGGAGATTAACACAATACTGGACATCACATTAGTAGTTATTTTACATGTGTTTACCGGGAATGTCTGACTGGGCCAGTGACCCATTTTCAGCGGAGAAAAGCTCCAAATAATGACATTTACAAACATTTATAAAACATTTACAAATGTTGCTTTAGTTAGTGCAATGATGCAATCAGCTTGGTTACAAAACACTGGTAACATGACCAGGGAAAAGGGGGAGGGATTCCCATAAGTGCTAAATAAAAACTTTAGTACCATCATGGTTTGATGCACTACAATGTTACCAGCACATTCATTCATCACACATTTAAACAAAATGATTAAATGATGTACCAAGTAAAACATCTGTGTGGCTGTAGTGTAATATTAAATACTGATTCAGGTAATGCAGTATTTTGGGAAATAAAAATAATTTGGAGCCTTTGGGTCATGGCATGTGAGTATGTGCTGGGGTGCAAATCAAGTCACAACCTGGTCCACAAACAGACATAAATATGGCATGACCTGTACCAGTATATGATTACATAGCCCTGTAAAGGTAGTATACAGGTGGCAAAGCTTACTGACATCGCTTCCCTGGACTCCTTTCAACAGTCAGGGACTAAAGTAGCATAACGTGAATACAATTCACTGCTCAAGCATGTAGGTGCCATAAATACAGCACTGTGTTTTCAGCATGTTGCTCAGGGTAGATTTATGCATTGTGCTGAACATTTCCTTCTATATCAGCTTACTCATGATGTCTCACATTTACTACGGCTGTATCTATGTGCCAAATGGCATGAATGCAGAGGAGGCACCCAAGGAAAGTGGATATATGGGAAAAGAGTAAGTCTGTATACATCAGCATAAATTCTGTTGGTGTGATTCATCATTGGGGTGCAGAGCTTAGTTAAATACTCTATAAGAATGAGGGGGGGTCATTACATGGTGCATTGCAGTGCTAGCTATATTTTAATACTGCAGTATGGTGGTGGATGCAACCAGGAAAAGCACAATCATCTCTCATTCTCACCAACAGATTAAATCAAGACGTCCATGAGCAAAATTCCTAAGTCCAAGGACTGATGCATGTACATATATCAAAACAAGCCTGCACTGGGGCTCAGTGTGTCACTTGGGGAAATGGCACTCCTGGGTTATCCTTGCAATAGAAATGAACACCTAATGGGCTGTCAGCAACTGGGACCAATAAAGTGGAAATGAGTGAAGTTACATAGCAGGGCAGCATTTGTGCATCTTCTTTTATGAACAGTCCATAGTGTGCATTTGGGTGCAGTGAAGCTAAAAAGATGGCCTCACTTTGACTTTCTTGTATGAACAGCTCACATGGTGCCTTTGGGTGTACAAAGTGGAAAGTTGGGCAGCACAATGACCCTCCTATACTGAAGGTGTCAGAGGGACACCACTATAAACCTTCTTTATGAACAGATCACAAATCACTTTTAGATGGGCTGTAGGTAGACAGATGGATACGACTGTGCTTTCCCTTTATGAACAGCAAACACTATACGCTGTGGTGGATTAAGGGTACACAGCAGAGAAGTGCGTTTATATACTACAGCTGGCATGTATCCCAGAATTTTGGAACTGTGCACCAGAAATTTTTCATCAGGTAGGTCACCTCGAAATGTGGAGTGTGTGTGCTTCTGAACAGCACATCTTTTCAGTTGCAACAAAAATGACTGGAACTTTTTGGCAAAAATCCTACTTAATAAGACATTTAAAAAAATTAACAGAATCTATAACTTAATAAAATAAATTCTGCCACATCTCACTGGACAAAAGTATGCACCATGGTGCTTGCATAACACGTATGGTTATGCCCTTGCCCTCCTGCATCACAGTGCATACGTGAGCACAGTATTACCTGGGAGCAGACTGCTCAGTATTCTATGAAGAGGCGGCTCCTGCAGTACATGCCATTATTAATAGTAAAACACATGAACAGATAACACAGTGCAGAAAGTTAGTGAACAACACTATACCCATAACCTGTTCCATTGTGAAACCACTACTAGTCCCCAAAACATCCAGACACACATCAGTGGTTTGGCAACAACTACCTGTACAAGTGAGACAGCATGAGTACACAAATGGTTTTAATGCACCTACTCAAACATGTCAAGTTATGAATAACTGAAATACTATAGAACACATTAAAAAATAAATTTTTTTTCTAATGAACAAGGCCTCACTCATCCACTAATGGGGAGATTATATGCTCATACATCTTCCTTTATTATTTTTACTCCAAGACCACTGTACATTGGAGAAAGAGTGGTAGGAATACCCAAAATATGCAACATGTCGAGCAAAACGATGCTACTGTTATATGAAGGGAGCAACAACATACAAGCAAGTGAAAGAACCACATATAATGCTCATTATGAGCAAGCTCTGAGCAACTAACTGTAAACATTGCAATGTACTTAATGCCTAGTAATCTATACTTCCAGCATTAGGGCACAACAGTATACAGCAAAGTCATGTTACAAGACCATATGTGCTGCTATCAGTATACTCCACTGGTATATGCTCTGCAAATTCCTCTGTGCGTGTGCATGTTTTTTTATATTATTACTTTTCTACATAACTGGTACCTGTGCAAGTAGAATACTGTAATGCTGAAGTAACAGTGGGATATTTCTGCAGCAAACATGGTGGCAGTCATTTACTGAACTCTTATTAAACAGTCTTTCAGTCAGTCTTCATTATTGCACCAAGCTACTGTTATGCCATCTGTTTTTGTACAACAGTGAAAGCAGCAAACCAACAAATAAAACAAATACAGACTGCCAATAATCATTAAAGTTCTCTGTTTTCATTAATGGAGACACTTTTAGAAAGATTTACGTTGAAGTATGTACATGCTGAGGTTTTGGTCAGAGGTTTGCAGTACAAACAGAGAAAAAGAGTAATTCAAAACTTCACTTAAAACTTACCTTTCCAGCTCCTACTGATCCAATCACAGCAAGAAGGTCTCCTGGTCTGACAGTAAAAGAAATATCCTTAAGTGTTGGAATATCATACATCTAGAAGACAAAATAAGCAATAAATGTGTTTATATGTATATCTACTCTTTACTGTGGTGTGTGTCCAGTGGATATGTGTGAACAGACAGACAGACACACCCACTTGTATATATCTAAATTATCACACACATAATAATGTACATAAATTTTCAAATCATATACATAATCAGTGTATGGCTATATTTACTTCAAAGTTAATACTCAAGCACTAATACCATCAAATTTCGGGCTCGTATTACATGATCAAAGTTTTGAAACTTCGAACAAGACAATATCAAACTTGTCTGTTCAAAGTTCCAAAACTTCGAACACTGAAAAAATAAATAAATAAAACATGCAACAGTAAACTGTTGCAAGCTGGGGGGCAAGACCTCCTGCACTCCCCACACCCCCCGCTCTTTAAATATAACAACTCTGAGATTACACTACAGTGCAGTAAAGGGAAATATTCCTTTTTAGCGCTATAGTGTGGTCTCAGAGTTGGTATATTTAAAGAGCAGGGAATGTGGGGGGTGCAGGGGGGCTTGCCCCCCAAGCTTGCAACAGTTAGTTTACTGTTGCATGTTTTATTTTATTTTTTTGTGTGTTTGAACTTCTGCAAGTTCGACTACATGGTTTCAGCCATATAGGGTTCGAACTTGTTGAAGTTCGATCATGTAATAGGAACCCTCAAATTTCACTCTTCTTCCTTCCATGATGGATCTTTTAGCTGGGCATTTTTAACTGTCTCAAAAAGTGAATATTAATGTTGTTGTTCTTTCGGCTTTTCCCGGTTAGGGGTTGCCACAGCGGAACTCCGGTTCACTAATGATTGGCAGTAGATTTTTACGGTGCTGAGGTGCCAGCTCGATGCCCAACCTTCAACGAAGGCACACCCATAAATTCAAGCCTGCAGAACAATTCACAGGTTCATAGGCAAATACTACGCTAGCTGCCCTTGCTGGCCATTTTAAGCCCAGCCAATTTCCATTTTTGTGCTCAAAATAACCTATTTCATTTAGTTAGAGACTGGCCTTACACATCCCATGGTCAATAAATGTATATTACCACTAATGAGAATAATTCATATCTGAAGTACATGCATGACTTCTGCCCAATGTGCAAATTTTTCCTAATGTGTCAATTGTCACACTATCTGGCTAGAATAAATACAAAACAAATAAAAAAAAATGCTCCAGATGCAGAGCTAAATTACAAAACTTGTAAAAAAAATTATTGAGTGCTTTCAACCCTTGAAAAGGTCATCATCAGAATAAAAAAACTCAACAATGACAATCATTCTTTCCCAAATGCAAACATTCATATGACATACTAACCACAAACCCTTCTCCGCTATCTTTTCATTATTATTTAGATCTCTTGGGCTTTTTTTATTTCTTTATAAGACACATTTATAATTAGTGACACCATTTAATCCAGGGGAAACATGAGCATTCAATAAATTCATGCATTTCATCTACAAAAAAGTCATCTTCATTGCTCCCTTTAAAACTGTGTGGTACATAATCAGCAACAGAAAAATATATATATATATTTCTTGAAACCAACATATTTAGTCGAATGCTTGCCCAAAGTACTGATAACATTTTTACTGATGTTCAGAAATACATTTTTTAAAGTTCTGTTAGTTTCCCCTGTATAATATGAATCACGTATAACACAATAAGCATTCAGTACGATGCTACGAAAACCACATGTAAATTAATCTGGGGTAGCATAAGTCCTCTGGGTGGATGCACAGTAAAAATAAAGGCTGTTAGCAATGTACCTATACACTGAATACCCAAAACATGTGGTATGTTCCCTTTTTGACACCCCTACCATCTCTAACTTCTTCCAGTTGACATTCCAACATGTTCTTTATAGGTCTTCCTTTTTATTTACGAATAAAAGTTTTACACCCACCACTGGAAACACTTCTGCACTTCCAGCCATTATACGCCAATCATTATATATTATTCTCTTAAGTGTACTACTATCAATGTTAAATACTAATGGCATGGTAATAGACCAGTTTACTTCATTTTGCTTTAAATCATCTTTAAACTCACTCCTTTGTTCATTGTTCTTGTCAATACTTTTAATGACTGTCCTAACAACTTACACCAGCAGCTTTACAGAGTTCAGAACCCCCTCCTCTGACTTTCTCTGATAAGGGATTAGCTAAGCCCCACCAATAAGAGGGACCATAACTCCATCAAAGAAATCAGTTATTTAGGCTTTTAGTGCTAAGCAGGATGAAACAAGGACCAGAAGCTAGGATTACCCGAAACCAGCCAATCTGCAGCCATGTAACACCAACACAAACAACCAAAGCCATCTGACAACACAAGTTCGGATACCATTGAACTATATACCAAATATGGGTGGGTGCTGCCACTGAGGCAATGTGAAATTTGAACATCTAGTACTACAGGCAAGCAGGACTTATGCAACTGCATTGTGCTCATCATTCTTATTGTCTCAGTGGCACAAGGGTAGATTGCCAAAGTTTACCCTACTAGGGAGAAGGAAGAATAAGGAACCAGGAGCCCCCGAAGAAAGTTTCTCACAAAGCCTGCTCTGGAACTTGAAAAAGTGTCCATGTTTTAGTGCTTTGTAATGGTATGAACACTGGACCAAGTTGATGTCTCTGGAATGCTTCTAGAGTCCACTCAATTCTAATATGCCACCAAAGAGGATAAGGTCCTGGTGGAATAATCCTTAATCTTTCCTAGAGTAGATTTACCATGGTTGGAGTAACAAAAAAAAAAAAAAAATAGCAGAGGAAAACCAAGGAGTAATCATTTTCTTAGAGACAGGTTGACCCTTCTTATCCCCAGAATATGAAATAAACAGCTGTTCAGTTTGTCAAGGTAGTATATGAACTGCCTGTGCACATCCAAAGTAAGAAGACTCTTTTCTCCCTTATTTTTAGGTTCTGAACGAAAACTGGGAGATTGATGGATTGATTCAAGTTAAATTCAGAAACAACCATTGGCATGAAAGAAGGGTTACTGCATAACACAACCCCGTCCTTGGGGAAAATCAGACAAGTTTGGCCCACTGTGAGAGTTTGCAGCTCAAAGACTCACCTTGCAGATGTTAGAGCAATAAGCAAAATAGTTTTCCAAGTGGTGAACCTCAAATCAGCCTGAAAGATATGTTAAAAAGGAGATAAAGCCAATTTTTCAAGAACAAAGTGTAAATCCCAAGGAGGAGGAATTTGCTTCCCAAGGGGTCTCTAGTGCAACA
This sequence comes from Protopterus annectens, assembly GCF_019279795.1. Lineage (NCBI taxonomy): Eukaryota > Metazoa > Chordata > Ceratodontiformes > Protopteridae > Protopterus > Protopterus annectens. Next base: position 315,912,341 of record NC_056736.1, on the reverse strand, counting down.
CTCTTTTCATAAACTGTTCGACCTCAAAAAGAGATGGACAACACAAGCTGAGATGGCCATATGATGCATCTTGATAGATGTATAAGATAAGCCATCTTTGAGTAGCACACACAAATAATTCCATGCCAGAGAGGTGGTCACCATACCTATCCTATGATATTGGTTAGGCACCACCTAGAAAACTTCCTCCATTTGTAAATATAAGATTTTATAGGTACAGGTTTTCCTGCCTCCTTCAATACCTGCTGCACATCCTCATAAAATAAGTGCCTAAAAGGTATCAAGATAGAGTCATCCCGGCCATCAGTCGCAGTTGCTCCAAGTTGGGCTGTATCATTTGTCTCTGATGCTGTAGCAGATCCAGTCTGTGAGGAAGCTTGTTGTAATTGTCCTTGGCTAATTACATTAAAACGGAGAAACAACTTTGCCTGAGCTAAAATGGGGTCACCACAATAATCTTTGGTAATTCTTTCTGAATCTTCAGAAGTAATTTGGGTATAGATGGAAAGGCTGGGAATACATAAATGAGTATTCCCTTCCAAGAGAGCAAGAATATTTCTGTCCTCCAAGCATCACTGCAAGGACATCTCAAATAGAATTTTTCCAAATGTCTGTTTTGAAAGGAGGCAAATAACTATACGAATTGTTCCCTATAGTGCCTTTTTAGGCAAGGCTCAAAAGTCAAACCCATCTCCGTAAAAGCACAATTAACAAAAAACTGAGGGTTATGCTACTCAATGCAAGGAATTTAAATCTCAAAAGGCACGTGCTCAAAGCACTCCTCAGTATGGAGAACGTCGACATCTGTGCAGTAACCGAAACCTGGTTCAAGGCTCCAGAGAGCACCCCAGCACTACCGGGCTACATCTCATACCACACGTTTCGGCCACAGAACACGGATCAAAACACAAAAGGAGGGGGTGTATCCATATTCATCAAGGATACTTACACCTCCAGGTTAGTGGCGCAGCATGATACCTCTCATATCATCCATGTGCAACTAACATTGGGCAAATCTGCAATACAAATTGGAAAAACATGAATGTCCTACCAAACACCCTGATATTGGGCGATATCAATTACCCTACCATTCACTGGGAAAAGTACTCGAGTACAAATTCCCAGGCCCAGCGCTTCCTCGAATTCATCAACTCAAATGCCCTGGATCAGCTGGTAAACTCCCCTACCAGAGGTGAAAACATATTGGACCTGGTCATCACCAACATGGACGACACGGGTTCCACACCGGAGGTCAACCCGTCACTGGTTAGATCAGACCATAAACTAATCACTCTGGATGTCCACACCCCACCACCACCCCCAACTAAGGAAACCACAGTAAAAAACTTTTCTAAAGCAAACTTCACCTTACTTAAGACAGAGGTGGTAAGTTTCACAGCCTCCAGGCTAAAGGATAATGCTGCCCAAGATGCAGAAACCTTTGCAAATGCACTCTATGAGCATCTACAAGGATGCATGGATCATGCCATCCGTATCAAAAACAAGACTCACTCCTCTAAGAGAAGGAAACCAGTTTGGTGGACCCCTGCAATAAACAGGCTATACAATAGGAGGAGGAAACTAGTTCAGAAAAAACGCAAATCACAAGAAGGAAAGACATCCCTGATCAGTATCAGTAAGAAACTGAGGTCCCTCATGAAATCATCCAAGGCTAACTTCAAAAGAAAAATAGCCAAGGATTCAAAAGATAACCACAAAGCCTTCTTTAGCTATGTTAAGAGTCTAAGTGGCAACTCACAGATATGCACTGAACTAGTACAAAATAGCACAAAATATACTGAACCTACTTGATATTGCCAACATCCTGGCAGATAGATTCAGTGCAAACTTCACCCCCCTCTGACCTCCAAAAGGGCCCACAACAATACCGGAAAAGTGTAGTGTCCCAAAAATCACAGCCGCACAGGTGAAAACAGCCCTTTCAAAAGCCAAAAACACAGCGTCAATGGGACCAGATGGTGTCGCAGGCTGCGTCTTGCACGAACTACAGAACTAACTAACCCCCCACCTGAACACGCTGTTCAACCTCGGCCTCTCCACAGGCTACATGCCTATAAAATGGCACACAGCAACGGTTATTCCTCTCCACAAAGGAGGGGCCACAACTGACCCTGGTAACTATCGCCCCATAAGCCTGACTAGCCTGGTCTGCAAGACTATGGAGCGCATCATCATGGACCTCATTAACAAATACATTGGGAACCTCCAAACACTTGACCTGACCCAGTTCGGCTTTGTTAAGGGCAGATCATGCCTACTAAACCTGGTTGACTTCTTCAAGACAGTCACCAAGGCCATAGACGAGGGAAAGGTGGTTCACACAGCCTACCTTGATCTCGCGCCAAGGCTTTCGACACCATTCCCCACTCAGGTATTACAGAAAAACTCACCAGGCTGAACTTAAACCCCTATGTCACGAGATGGGTTGCCAACCGGCTTACAGACAGAACTCACACGGTTTACAGACAGAACTCACACGGTAAGAATAGCGGGCTCCAGGTCCGACTCTAAACAAGTCACAAGTGGTGTCCCACAAGGCTCGGTCCTGGGACCCCTACTGTTTGGCATATACTTCTCAGAAGTACAGACAAACACAGGAGGACTATGGCTAACCAAATTCACCAATGACTGCAAACTGGGAGCCATAACTGACTCTCCGGCTGACACGGACATCCTCCAAAAGGGCCTTACTGAGAGGGACACCTGGTGTCAAAGTCATGGCCACAAGCTAAATGCCAAAAAAATGCATAGTCATCCCGTTTGGGAAAAACAAAACACCCACAAATTACCACATAGGTGGCAGCCCCCTTTATACAGTAGAGGTAATAAGAGATCTGGGGACCCAGGTAGATAGCAATCTCTCCTTTGACAATCATATTACCAAAGTAGTTAGGAAATCTTTCTATGTGGCCCATCTAATTGCTAAAGGGTTCGCATCTAGAAATAAAGAGGTTATAATGCCCCTCTACTCGTCACTCATTAGACCCATCATAGAGTACAATGCCCCATTTGGGATGTACCTCAAGACACTTCCAACAGCTGGAAAGACCACAAAAGTACCTCACCAAGAGGATTACTGGTCTCAAACATATGTCCTATGCAGCCCGACTGAAAAAACTCCGGCTGTACTCAGTGGCATACTGCTTACTCAGAGGTGATCTCTGCCTGACTTACAAAGCCATGTCCAACTCAGAATTGGTGGACATGTTCCACCTAAAGAAATCCAAGTCACTGCGAGCCACGCGCTCTAGTGAGCTAAACCTCGCCACAACAATAAATAGAACATGCTGGAGGGATAGATTCCTGTCACAGAGACTCCCCCATGCTTTGGAACACAATTCCAAATTACATCAGGCAGAGCCCCTCACTAACACTCTTCAAGAGAAACCTTGACGAGTGGATGGGTAACAGAAAATACAACCCTGGGATCGCTTCATTGGCTCTGCTTGACAGAGGATCAGTTAATTAATCAATGGGACCGCAAAAGCCGACACACTCTGGTTAGGCTTTTAATGCCCTTGTGCAGATAGCCTAGTACCTACCTATGAACCTATATGGACCAAATCCAGGCAGACCTCTGTCCTGAGTTTACACTCATGACAGTCTTGTCGAAGATCTGCTTAGTCTGTCTGTCACAAGGGTCTGATGGGATGTGGGAGAACTGAATTGTCAGAGAATGCCGCAAGGCTAGTTCTCAGGCCTTGTACTCATGTTTCCTCAAATACCACATGACTGTGTTGTCATCAGTGAACAATAAAAAGGCACATGGAGACCCTAAGTGGGAAAGAACTTTTAAGGTCAGAATCATCGTTAAAATTTCTTTAATGCTAATGTGCTTTGTCGTGTCTGAAGGACCCTATTCACCTTGCACTTGAACTCCACTGTGCAATATTCCCCATGCAAAATATGACAAGTCTGTCTATGCTGACTGAACTGGGGTCTGGAGGAAGTAGGATAGGTCTGAAATGAGACACATCTGATCCCTTCCACCACTGTAACTCTCATTTCGCAAAATCCAACACTGATATCTGCAATTCCAAGCAGGTGCTGGGTCCAATTTTTTTTAAGTACCACTGAATCTTTCTCATGTGAAGTCTGGCACACAGTGTCAAGAACATCACTGATGCCACAAGGCCTAAAATGTTAGGAAACTCTCTTGTGGAGGCAGCTTCCAGAAAAGGAAATACCTTAAAATGTTCTGAGCAGTTAAAACTACGTCTTCTGATAGAAAAGCCATACTTTGTTCTGTGTCCATCATACACACCAGGAGGACAATTCTTTGTGAGGGAAGGAGACAGTACATTTTTAAGTTCAAGTTGAAGTTGGAAGCAATTGACATATGATGATAAGCATCCTTCAGATGTAAGGTATCTATGAAACAGTGGTCTGGAAGGGGTAGGACTGTCTGGAGGGGGATTATTTTGAATTTGTGTATTCACAAAGGTATTTAGGTATGCCAAATCTAACAGTATTCTCCACTGTAACTCCCTTTTGGATACCAAAAATATTCTGATGTAAAACATTTTCCCTTTTGTGGTACAGAAACTGGTTCTATAGCCCCTGCTTGCAACTTGTGAAGGAGTAACAGAGAGAACAGATGGGTCTGGACTGGAGGATGTGGAGGGATTCCCCTGAAGTGAAGAGGATTTTCTGTCCACTTCTAACAGTATCCTTATGGAATTATTCTCAGCACCTACTTGCCTGAGACTATTTGCATCCAGGCTGCTGGGTTGAGCTAAAGCCTTGGGGGAAGTGAAAGGGGAGGAGGAGGAGATGGGATGCCCTGAGTCTTGGCATAGTCATTCTTTAACATGGATGCTTTATTAGGAGAAAACCTAGAAATATGAAATATTCTGTATATACCTGCATTAATTTACCTCTATCAGCCCATTGTTTGAGAATCTGGGAAGCAGCAGGACCAAATACAAATTTAGAACTTATAGGAGCATTCAAAATCTAATTTTTTAAATTCTCAGAAAAAATTCTGGTTATATAACCAGCAATCCTTCTCAGTACAACAGAAGCATCTGCATTTCTAGAAATATTGTGCTCACTTTCAAACATGATCCTCAAAGCAGGTTTCGAAACCTGAGCCACATTATAAATTAACTCATTCATATAACACATCTGTTCAGCAGACAAAGATACAGCAAAGTCATCGAAACTATAAGCACACTTGTAAAATAAATTTCTACATGAAGCCCTGATAATTTAAAATTCTAAAGACCAAATTATTAGACTGAGCCAATTTTTTTCCCCGAGATTCTAACTATGTGCCAAATTTATCTGGCAGCGTACAGTTAGAAGAAGCCAAGGTTCTCTTGTTAGTTGGTAGCTGGAGAAACCCCAGCTAGGTCAGCTGACAAAAAAGCAAAGAAAGCTGCAAGGTAGGAATACATCTTGCATTTCCTCATAGCCTTTTTAGGAACTGGTTCACTAGCCAAAGGAGTTTTACATGCAGTTTTATACACATCTTCTAAGGCCAGTAACACAGAAGGAGCAGTCAAAACATCATGAATCTCATTCCTCAGGAAGATCATAAACTCTGCCAGTCTCTGGCATAGGTTCAGATTGCTTTTAGTCAAATACATCTCTAAACCTATCAGTGCAAAGGTGAACACTTGCTTGGATTTTTCAACCTGTTCACCTTCCAAAGAATCAGAGTGCACAGACTCAGTGTGTTCACTACTATCTGCAGAGTCCCCATTTAAATCTGTGGCGTTAGACTGATCGCTAGAGAAGGCAGCCCCATAGTCATTCTGAATGGGAACACACACTCCATGATTAGTGTATTGGAAAACATTCCTAGCTAGGGAAACCAGAACAGCTCTACTCATGGAAATAACCAGATTGTCTGTCATGTGGTGATGTTTCTGTTTCTTCTTAACTATGGACTACACTAGAGGGCAAACTGCATGGAGACAGAGTATTATGTATGACAAGGGGTCTCTTTCCCCGGACCTCTCCTGCACCTAAAGGGTTTGGTTCTCCCACACCTGAACCAGGTACTGGAACATATCCAGAAGATGTGCCTGACCCCCATACCATTTGAGGACACAGGCTCACCCCAGAGGGTGATGGGGAAAAAGTTAAATATTTTGCAGGCCAGCTCAAGGCAACAACAGATTCACAAACCATAGGCTGAGGCATGTTTTTGCTGAGATTTTCCTTTTAGGTGTAACTGGATTTGATGAGGGTGGGGGCAGGCATATCATGAACCATCAAGTCAGGGGAAAAAATCCAGACAGAATAAAACACTAATACTAGGGTTGACTAACAGCAGCAATAATAAAAAAAAATAAAGTATGTTCCCACACAGCAAATAGGGCTAAACTACATAAAATATAGCAAAAAACAGTTTAAATTGTGCTAAGCCTTGTTCTTCAATCTGCACAGTGTAGTAAACAACACACACAGTCACAGTACCAAGTAAAATTCACATGCCCAGACAGTGACATAAACGAAATATATACCCTTAAATCAAATAGAGACATTTTAAAAGAGCATAAATAACCCTTTACTTAGCGATTCCCTTGTCAGAAATGAAAAATTCTCCACAGAAAAGGCAAATAAGACAATTTAAAGAAAAAGTACGACTTAAAAATCAGATTGCTATAGCAGTGTTAAACCAGTGGTAAATAGCATTAAAATGAAGAAAAATGTTAACACATGCAATAGTTTCCTGTCAGAACTTCAACATGAAGCAGATAAACAGCATAGACAAGAGGCCTAGTGTTTAACTGATGCAACATAATCTTCAGTTCACAGGTTCATAGGCAAGTACTAACTAAGCTAGCTGCCCTTGGAGGCCATTTTAAATATGCAAGAATCAAATGGTGTACCTTGTACAGGTGAGGTAAACACCTTAACCATTATACCAACCCCCAACCCTGTACAAGTCATAGAACACTTTAGAAAAGCCCCATAACTGCTTAAAGCAATCTATAATGCCTGACAAGGTGTATGCTAATGTGCAATTAGTGCCCTCCCAGGGGTGTTATGTTCCTTAAGAAAATTCATGTTAACACAAATCCTGTTATTTAACTTACTTTTTCATTATATATATATATATATATATTTTTTAGTACAAGATTTAAAATCTGCTCCTATTTTGAGACTTTATTCCCACTTTATTTCAGGCTTTATCCAGATTTCTTGAGTTAAAGGTCGAGAGATATGCAAACCTCTTATCTGCTGCTGCTACCCGTGGTCCATCATCTCACCATCTCCACTTCTCACACCCACTTGCACTTCAGAAAATGCATGCTAAGCTATTATTGAAGCAACTTTGTGATTTTTTTTTTTTTTTTTTTTTTTTACAGAAATAAGTTTGCGTTTTGAGCCTTTGTTCCCCCTTTATTTTAGGTTTTATTTAGTTAACTGGATCTAACAGGTGAAAGGTATATAATCCTCCTTGAATGCTGCTCCTACCAGTGTTGGATCACTCTCTCTCACTACACACACGCACACCTTGCTTTCATGCATGCAAGCAAGCAAGCATTCACACACACAGACAGAAACATAAAAATACACACACATACCTTTTCTGTTATATTTAGTTTTACACTCGCTAAACAGCAAAAGTGCTGCTTAGTGAGTGTAAAATAACAGCATGGAAATCTTGCTTTCACAAACAAGCAAACATACACACACTTCTTTTAAGTTTTCTTTTTTTTTTTTATATTTTACACTCGCTTAACGTCAAGTGAAAAATAATGGTGGACATTAGTTTTTTTCTGTCTGAGCTCCACAGCAGCTTGAATTCCAAAAGGCATTAACAGCAGCAGTAAATACAAATCATATTAAAATAAAATCAAAAGGCTCACGTAGTGTCTTGCATAAATAATGGGTATCCAAGTTAAAATTCAAACTCAGTTTCTAAACATACAAATCTGAAGTTTAATAGACATAAACTAAAAGTAAAAAATATTAATGAAATCAAAAGGAGCAACTAGGCTGATGCAGAGTCACAAGTAGAAATGAAAGGCAAAATCCTCAGGTTAAAATCCAAATGAAAGGCAAAATCCTCAGGTTAAAATCCAACTTTAATTCCACTGCAGGTCAGATAAGCGCTTTCACTCATTCATTTGAGCTTCATCAGATCATGTAACAAAGACCTTCAAGTACATAGGCTACATTTATACAGTTAAAACATCTCCTATTGGCTGCTTCTTGTTGCATATTCATGAGTTAATCTAAGCTTAAAGATATATGCACATATAAACATACTGAGATGTATAAAATGAATATAAAAAACATATAAAAAACTCTCCATGAACACTCAAGATGCTCTAATAAATATGTATATATATGTCAAAAGAAATCTATTTCAAGGGGTAAAAACATATATGTGCCATCATTTATTATAAAATCTACAAACATTCCTCCGTTTGTTTAACATAGGTTTAATGGAGGCTCTCTCATTGAGACCTAAACCCCTATCTGCTCTCAATCTAACTATCCACATACTCTCCTTACTCTCAGTATGGTTCCTGATGTCACCTCCTCGTATACTGGGTTTAATATTCTCAAGAGCTCTAAATAGGAAATAATGTTCAGGACCTGCTTGGGCTACGTGCTTAGCTAAGGCATTGTGAGGTGAAGCCTTCCTAATGTGGTAAAGGTGTTCTCTTATCCTGTCTTTAAAACGACGATTGGTTTTGCCAACATAAAATGCATCACATATTTGGCACACTGCCAAATAAACTATATGAGTAGTATCACAGGTAGCTACAGCACGTATGCTAAAGTTAGTGTGCATGTCAGGATGTTCAAAAAATGGACTGGGGTCAAGAGAATTACAATAATTACAGCGTCCACATGGTTTTGTGTGTTCAAGAGGCATTGACCATTCATCCCTTTTTGAATAACATAGCATTCTCCTTAAATTTAATTTAACGTCAAGTGAAAAATAATGGTGGACGTTAGTTTTTTTTCAGTCTGAGCTCCACAGCAGCTTGAATTCCAAAAGGCATTAACAGCAGCAGTAAATAGAAATCATATTAAAATAAAATCAAAAGGCTCACGTAGTGTCTTGCATAAATAATGGGTATCCAAGTAAAAATTCAAACTCCGTTTCTAAACATACAAATCTGAAGTTTAATAGACATAAACTAAAAGTAAAAAATGTTTAAGTGCTTCCGTTCCTAAAAATCAGTGGAATTTCATCAGAACCATATTCTATACATTTGAACTAGTTTAAATAGCTTATTAAACAAATCACATGACATAAAATGTCCAATGGTACTAGAATTAATTCAACGTGTATCAAAACAAACTATTTATTTACACATCCTTTTAACAAAACAACTCCTTCATGGGATTTTCTACGTATTTCATATATTTTTTCTTAAACTGTGTAGATAGTATTGAAACACATTGAATTAATTTGCTGGACTATCATTGGATATTTTATGCCACATGAATTGTGCTTGAAATGTATTCTTGTATATGAATGTATTTATTTACTTTAAGCAAAAAAAATAGATACATTAAGAATATTTACATCATCCAACAGTTTTCATATAATTTTTCAAACTGTTAATATAGGCATACACCATTTTATTCAATGTTCAATGCTTTCAGCTCATCTACATTTAATAACTGGTACTTTTTTATAATTAACAGTTATTTAAGTAAAAGCTACAAAAAATAGATGTGTTGGTATGATATGACCTATGCATTATGACTAACAATACAGGATCTGTTGGCTCTGGAACAGTCTTATAATTCTACAGGTCATCATTGAATTCACTCGAGTCAAAGTCAATTTGTTCATCTATCCCAACATATTGTCATTAACACAATCATATCATTGTGTGATAGGTATTCTTCTTTTTGGCGCAGAGCTTTAGAGAATTGGCAAACTGTATACTTCACCCTTATAAGTGAATGAACATTCTCCAGCAGAGTATTAATGCACAGGTACACAAGGCCACAGAGATTTGGACAAATCCAGCTCAAACAACTTGAAACGTAATATTAGCACTTTTGTTTTATTTTATAAAAGAACTTCTTCAGACGAAGTAAACCAAAACCACACTGTTTAAATAGTAAAAAATCATGTGACAAACATTTTAAATCATATGACCAGCTTTAAAATCACGTTGCAGGCAAAAAGTTTTCTTTAAAATCATATGATCAGCTTTAAAATCATGTGACAGCCGAGCCCCCTGAATAAATCCTAATTTAAGGCACCATATTCAATAAAATAAAAGTTAAAGTAAACAAATAATAAAGGCTGACTACCTAAATACATAAACCTGTAACTATATTTTACAAATCCAAAATTAAACAGTTTTGTATAAAACCAGTTATTAAAGAAATACTGATACTAAGTAGTATCGCTTTGCTAAAAAAGGTGTAACATCATCTTTTTAAAGCTTTTCATAGGTGTGTACTAGGCTAATGGCCCTGGTGCCTTTACAAGCCTAGTCCATAGGATTACCCTGTCATCGTCCCACCCAACCTTAGTTCCCAGTGCCTCTGTCAAGTAGAGCCACTGGAGTGATCCCCAGGGTGAATTTTCTATTTCCCATCCACTCATCAAAATTTCTCTTGAAGAGCGCCAGTGAGGCGCTCTGCTTGACATGTATGGGAAGTCTATGAGTTATGAACCTGTCCCTCCAGCTTGTTCTGTTGTTTGTGGTAATGAGGTTGAGGTCTCTGGTGCATGTAGTATGGAGGGATAGGGATTTCTTTAGATGTAGCATTTCTAACAGAGCTGGATCAGACATGTCTTTGTAAGTCAAGCAGAGATCGCCTCCAAGTAGGCGATATGAGACAGAGAATAGTTGGAGTTTTTTGAGTCTGTCCATATAGGACAAGTGTTTAAGGCCTTAGTTTTAAAAGACAGCTAATGGAAATCTGGTCATTAATCCCTGGCCAAGAACATGCATTAAGTGTGAGCTGCCAACATAACTCGCATTCTTCCAGCTTAAGTTGCCAGGTTTACTGGGGGTTACCTTTTTCACGACTGCAAATTTAAAAACGTGATCTGGCCATTCCATTAAATGTTTGGTCAAGGTGCCATTTGTTCTCCTTTTCTTAATGTCATATATATGTTCAGAAATTCTTTCTTTGAACATTTGTTCAGTTTTGCCTATGTAAAAAACAGGGCAGCATTGGCCGAGTGCAAAGGATACCACACCTCCTGTCAAATAGTTGAATGCTCCTTTTATGACACATGTAAAGGTTTTTATAATAACGTTTACCCATCAAAATATGGGGGCAAATGGAACAACGTCCACATTTAGATATACAATGAATTTTGTTACTCATATGCATGGGTGTTTTGTTAAAATGTTCCACTAAGTTTTTAAAATTATGACTCCTTTTATAAAAATGTGTTGTGTAAGAAAAAAAAAAAAGCATGTTTGCTTGCATGCATGTAAATGACAGATAAAACAAGTGACAGAGCAAGAGAGTGTAAGAGTATATTGAGCCAATGGGGCAAGCAATAAACATAAACAAACATTTTGGACCCATCTGTAAAACAGCTGAACTCCTTCATATTAGAGTTATGATGTTAGAAAACTTAAAAATTTAAAGGCAGCAGGATTTTTCTGTTGGCTGATGTGATATCAAAACCTGTATGAAAGTATACAGCTCTATTATGGGTTGGAGGCAGTACATGTAATATCAGGTCATTCACCAATAAGGAATTACATTTCTGAATTATTAGTGTGTGCCCTCACAAAATTATTGTTGATATATAAATGATTCTTAGTTTACAAACACAGGGAACAGATATTGGGGCTGAGTTTGCCTCAATATATGCCAATTTGTTTATGGGTAGATTTGAAATGAGATATATCTATCCATATAGTAGAGAAGGCTTTGAAATAATTGTAGATTTATTGATGATCTGATACCAAGTTTTTAGAAAACATGTAGAATAATTGGTATGCATTAGACTACACATCAGTGTGGGAAAGAAGGCTATGAACTTTTTTGGGATATAACATTATATATAAATGATATGAAGGAAATGTGTTCTAAATTATGTAGGAAAATAATAGTTTCAAATAATTTTTTACATGCAGAAAGTGATCACCCACAAACATTAACAGAGTCATTACCATGCGGTTAAGTAGTGAAGGCAAAAATATTGTGAACATGGACAGAGCATTAGGGGATATACAGATCAACAGCTGATGAATACAGTCTACAAAATATATAATAAACCCAAAAGGAATGCTAGAGGCCACGTTTTTAGACAAGGAAAGATTGTTAGGACAGATATGGAAGGCCCTGAGGAAGTTTGTGAGAATGCACCTATTTGTGTTTTCAGACATACTTTTATGACAGGAAGAATGCCTTATGTGGTAAAGTAGAAGTGGTATGTTTTACAACTGCGTACAGAAATAAAAATATATATATATGTTTATTTTGCACTACCAAAGTCTGTATCCAGAAAAGGTACAAGTATATCAGGAAGGATAGTATGGGAAGGCTATAATTAAAAATGTATGAGTTGTGAGGCTTCCCAAAATATGTAAAAATGACATAAATGCACTTTGGATATGCTTTTCATATAAAACAATTAACATACACATCTGAGGGCGTAGTATGTGTTTTAAAATGTTCATGCAATAAACTATATAAAGGTGAAACTAAAAGGGCGATTAAAAACAGAATATTGGCGCAAACAGGGAACTAAGTAATCAAATAACAAGCCCAGTGACTATACATTTTATAGAGCAGCAAACATGAAGTGACAGAGTTAAGTATATGGTTTGGTTACAATGTCCACTGTATTAAAAGAAGCAATGTCTTTTACATAGGTATATTATACTGACATATTTAGCTTATAGGCCACACTGATTAAATCTGTAAATTAACTGGAAAGTATTTTTGCAAACTGCTGTTAGTAAGGTACTTTATTTTAAATGAGGTGTATATTTGAAAGAAGGGAATTATGGTTTTAAATACTTGAAATGCTGTAAAGCTGAGACATTAGTGAGTGGAAAAAAGTGGACAAAACAGATGTGTGCCTTATTTTATTTTCTTGTTGTGTGTCTCTATTACATATTTAAATAAGTTTGTCATGCATCTCACAAAAATCACAGTCTAACTAACTTCTTTAACTCAATAACATAAGTAGAAAAGACCAAATGGTGAATAAACAGTAAGTTCCATCATATCTCACAATAACACCCACGCACTTCTTTCTCCAAGTGCTGCTGTTCTGTTTTTCTCCTTTTTCATGAAAAGTAAGAGAGAAATACTTTTCAAATTTAGTGACATTCAGAAATGAGTAGCAATGAAACATTTCACGCCTTTTCACTTGCACTTGAAGTGAAGAACAAACTGAATTATGGGATTCAAAGCTTCCAGTTTTTCATTAAGTTGCTGTGCAGTGACAGAATCCTGGTAGCTGCAGTTGGAGCAATTTCCACTGTAAATTAGACTTCTGCACTTAAATAATTAAACCCTTGAAAGCAAACGTAATTCTCTCAAATCCGAAAAACAGTCTCAGTAAGAGAAATAAATGGTTTACAATATGGTGCTGTAAAATACAGCAGCAACATAATAATAATTAATTATATGATAAAAAAATGCTGAACCAACCCAAGGCAGGACAAGTACATCAAAAATCAGTCCACAGAAATCCAAGAAAAGCAAGGAAATGTTTATTATGTGAGCGTTTTCACAGTTCTTTAAAACTGCTTCATCAGACAATATTCTGTTAATACAATACCTTTTTTAAAAGAGAATTCAACCAAAAGAAACTCTAATGCAATTATTCAATTTATAAACATCATTGAATCTCTTTCTAAAAGCAAAACTATATCAGAAACATATATAGCAATAGCAACAGCAGCAAAAAAAGTATATTAAAAAATATAACATATGTCAAAAACATATCTCAACATCTAAAATCAAATAAACTTATCCTATTGCACATCAAAATAAACATAAAAACTTATATGTAAATAATATATAAAAAACAGCCATTACTATCTCAAATATGTATGAAATATTTCCATGGGCTTATGTCATTTAGGCAAGGGCCTATTCTTAAGTACCGGCTTTATACAAATCTTGAGAATAAGAATAATCTCTATAACTATAAACATGAATTCATGTGTTACCATTAGTTATGACGTGTTTTGCCAAAGTATTTGTACAAAGGGAATTGTTGATACTATACAAATGTTCCCCAATATGCTCATGTAGCCTCCTGTCTGTCTTGCCTATATAAAAAGAGCAACATTGTTGACAAAAGTATACTAAGTGACATGTATTGCAAATTGGCTACAATTCTAAATTCAAGATGTTTCCCTGTATCAGGGTGTATAAAAGCCCTACTACTATCCAGGTAGTTACACCAATTACAATTCAAACATGGATAAGTGCCATAAGGTATCCCTCCATGTATACCGTTTCTTCTAGGCCTGGAATAACACAGTATTCTTTTTAAATTATTTTTATTTTTATATACAAATTGAGGTTTGGGTTCTACTACATGGCTGACCTCAGGATCTGTGGTCAACACTTGCCAGTGCTTTCTCATCCCCTTCTCAATTTCCTTAATATTGCTTGAATAAGTCAATGGTATACGAACATGTGTGTCTACTTTATGTGGCAGCACTGTCCAAGGTCCATCAGAAAAATTAGGTTTTCCATTAGTATCCCTCATGTCTGTTACTACCTTCAATATTTTCTCCACCTCAGAAATATTATAGTCTCTCTCCTCAAATCTAATTTTGAAGTCATCAGTCACAACCTTGAAATCTGTTTCAGTGGTATTCAATCTTGAGGCCCTCAAACCTTGGCCTTTAATGATGTTTTTAGAAATATGGGGGGGTGCATACTTTTCCTATGCAAATATGTGTTTCTCTAACATTTCTTGCGATATGATTTAGTTTTCAGAGTACCATCAGCCATTTTAATGACTATAACATCTAGAAAACCAAGTTTCTCTCAAACTATTCATGGTAAATTTTAAAAAAATGATGTGGTAATATTAATATGGTGATAGAAATCATTCAGTGAATCTTCACTACCTTCCCAAATAAGGAACAGGTCATCCACGAACTTCTTGTAGAAAACCACACTTTGCAGTTGTCCTAGAATATGTTCCTCTTCCCACATAGCTAAAACCATGTTGGCGTATCTATGGGCACATTATATCCCCATAGCTACGCCATCTTTCTGTAAGTAAAATGAGTCACCAAAGATGAAAACACTGTTTTCCAATATCAATTCCATGAACAGGTACAGTAGTTTCATAAAATTCCTACTAAACTCACTGTGCCTAGTCAAATAATTCTTCAACATATCAATATCAATAAAGTTTGGTATGCATGTGA
Source organism: Protopterus annectens (assembly GCF_019279795.1). Classification (NCBI taxonomy): domain Eukaryota; kingdom Metazoa; phylum Chordata; order Ceratodontiformes; family Protopteridae; genus Protopterus; species Protopterus annectens. The sequence continues at coordinate 315,897,003 of NC_056736.1, read as the reverse complement.
ACAAGGACTGAACATCGAGAGTAACAAAAATGTAATTATTACATAATGATCGTCTAGACATAAACATGTATAAATCATTCAAGAAATGTTTTGCATCTTTCAATACATATACATTCTTATCAAGTATAGGTCTTAAATGCTTTTCAATAAAGATGGAAATATTCTCAGTGTACCAACCTTTTCCTGAAACAATTGGCCTAAAAGGTGGGTTCTGAGGATCTTTATGCATCTTTGGCAGGCCTTGTATAAAATGGATGACTGTCTCTTCACATATTAAATACTTGTACAAGTGTAATGAAATGTCATGTCTTAACAATCTAATAAAGTATTACTGACTCTCGTGACCATAGAGTCTAATTCAGTTTTGGTTATTTTAGTATATGTCTCATCAACATTAAGCATCTCATACATGGAATTGTCATAAAAATCACGATCCATTATGACCACTGAACCCCGCCCCCTTGTCCGCAGGTCTAATGGAAACGGTACTATCACCAGATAAACTTTTCAATGTAACATACTCATCTCCGGTTAAGTTCTTAAACTCTTTACCCAATCCCCTTTGACTAAACAATTTAAAAATTTAATCTTCACACAGCCTCTCAAAGACGCCCCAGGTAGCATTATTAATAGGGGTATACATACTAGGTTTTTTGAAACTATTACAAAGATTAAAACTAGCATCAGCAGAAGCTTTATACTGCACTTTTAACATTACATTGTGTGTGAAGGCTTTCAAGTCTACTAGACAGTTATGTCGGCTCTCTGAGCTAGAATAAAGTTCATACCTTTATTCAGCAATGAGACTCGCTTTCCGTCATTACTCTGTGTTAAATATTCCAGATTAGGGTGTTGCTGTCCTTTGCCACATCCTTCTCAGAGACTGATAACTGGCATCATCTGGAGTCAGTTTTCTTTTTGTTCACCCTCTGCTGTGCAACCTCTGGTGTGCAACTTTGTTTATGAGCAAAGGAAAAGGGAGGACATTATTTTTAAATGAATTCGGAGCACTGCTGTTCAACGGCAAAAAACTACTCATACTCGCTGAACTGTGTACAGATAAAGAAGCATGTTCCATAGACCTCGTTTTCCTTCTGGTTCCTAAATTACTGGTCACTCTCGCCACTTGTTTGAGTTCAGGGTCAATGAACTCATAGCAACACAAATATCCTCTTCCCCGGTACTTCCTGCTGAAGCAATGGTGAAATCAGACTTTCTTGGATTTCTATGGACTGATTTTTGATGTACTTGTCCTGCCTTGGGTTGGTTCAGCATTTCTTGATCATAAATGTAATTCTCCACTTACGAAGACACTATTTTTATTCTGATGCCACATGATGTAAGCTATCTCTCAAAATGGTAAGTAAACATAAAAGCCACTGTGACTTTATCAGAAGCCTCTATGATGTCTTAAACCAGACTGAACTCTGTTGAAGATATAGCCAGGTCATTACCATGTAAAGTTATACATCCCCATATATTACAAAGGGGAAGAAAGGAAGCCTAGTTTGGTACCATAGCTATTCTTGTAGAAGATGTTGTAAAGTGACAATATTTAGATTGGGCCATAAATATATAAGCAAAACTTATTTCTGTCAGATGCACATTGTTTTTCATCTCAAAAACAAAAAGATTCACTGAGCTCATCACCAAAGGTAGTACGCATGGAAACCAAATAAATGTAGAAAGCAAACCTGCTGCTGCCACCCAAGCTGAAATAAAATGGTTGAAATTGTTAAAATCAGTTCCTTTATTGAAAAAATAAAATGTAATCCTGCTGCTGCTGTCAGCTTGGGTGGCAGCATCAGGTTTGTTTTCTACACTTGTTTTTCAACTCAGTGTACAGAGCATGGACCTAAGAATCACCCTTGTCTATTTATGAACAGGAGTCAAGTAACTATGATGATTTAGATGTGTGTGTGTGTGTGTGTGTGTGTGTGTGTGTGTGTGTGTGTGTGTGTGTGTGTGTGTGTGTGTGTGTAAAAATAAGATGCAAATAAACTGTAAGGAACCTATTGATAATTTTTGAAACAGGCTTTTCATTTTCATATTCCCTCATGTTTCCTCAGTTTATATCACACCTTCTTTAATCACTGGCAAACAATGTGATTCCTTTATTAATCCTCTTTAGTAATACAACAGAAATAAGCATCACAGCCATGCACATGTGGTTGTCATTGTGTTGCTGCTTTAACCATATAATATGTACTAATGTTTTTGATGAAGTATTAATTTACATGATATTCTACACACATGTAGACATGTGAAATTAAATCTTTGTAGTTTTCACAAATTTATCAAGCACTGTATTGTCAATAACGTATATATGTAATAACCTGTGTAAAAAAATAAAATTAAAAAAAAAAAAAAAAGGAACTTGATTTTTACCTTGTTCCAGGTGCATGTTACATTCTGAAGTTGAACAAAGGGGCCCATGTTTTCATTACATTGAAGTTTGTTTGTAGGCGTTTTGATTTCTTCAAGTAGTAAGAAATTCTGCAGATAAAAAGGAAAATGCTCTGAAGAGCAACCAATGTAGGAAGAAAAAACAAAAATGAAGAAAAAAAATATGCAACAACAAATAAATACAGAGTAATGTCAGCTTTTCAAATTTTTATTAATGATTAGCATTTAGCATTTATGTTCAGTAACATATTCCAGACATATTTGCTCTCTGCACATTCTGTTTATTTATTTGGTTATCTGATAACTGGTTTCATGTACTGAATTAATGACCTTTTTCAAATCTGGCTTGGCCATGCAACAAGACCACGAAAATTTCAATTAAGGTGCTGACAAGGATATTGCTAATTAAGAGATGCATCTACATAGTAAATCGATACTGTACTGAATTCTACAGTAAGTGTACATGTGTGAACTGCTACAACCCACAGCTTTAATACAACACGGTGTGTTGTGTTTCCAACATATGATCAAGCATGTTAAGAGATCACCTCATTTTATTTTATTTATTTATTTATTTAAGTTTGATGACCGGGTAAGTCCACTGGGCCAAGAAGAACCCATTTTCAGTGGAGGCCCAGAGAGTAAAACTCCACAATAATTGCAAGTTACATTTCACATGTTACAAAAAGACATAGTTCATACAACTAATTAAACATTTACAGATAAGCTCCATGATATTTGCAATTGGCTTGCCACAATGTTACAAAAATGAAAGACATAATTCAATACAGAAATTTCAGCATTTACATAAAGTGAATATTTTTGTTATAAACCCAATTGTAGGTTTAACATTTCAAGATATATAGCTACTAGCCATTAGTAGGTTAGGAAAATATTTTGCATGGAGAGGGTACTAGCGTATTTGAGATTGGAGATTATAGTACAATAGTTATTAGAGAGAAAATTAGTTTTAGGTAGGGGAGGAATTGTTTTGGTTTGGATGAAGTAATAGTAGAGGTAGTTGGATGAGTCAGTGCAAGGCGGAATGGGGGGGGTTAAGTTGGAATGTGGCAAGGGCATTCCCACTTGGAAGAAAGATGAGAGAGTAGCTGAGATTTGAAATTTGTATGGTTAGGTAGGTTGAATAGGTGTGTGGGGAGAGAGTTCCACTGTTTAGCTAAGGAGTGGGACAGCAGTAGACGGCCAGGAGGTCGTGCAGGTTTGTGGACCTGAAGGAGATTTTGTTTTTTGGATCTGAGTGAGCGGTTGAGAATGTAAGGTTTTAAGGAAGTAGTGAGAGCTGGGCAGTTGGCAGGTTTAAAGATGAGCTTGTGGGCAATGGTGAGTTGTAGGTAACTGAGCTAGTTGGGTAGTTCAAGCCAGTTGAGGGTGAGGCGGGAGTGGTAGTGGTGGGATGAGTTTTTTGAATTGGTTGCAAATCTGGAGATCTTGTGGTAGAAAAGGACAAGATGGTGACTGGTGAAAAGAGGGGCACCATACATAAGGGATGGGAGTAGGAAAGCAGATGCAAAAGTTTGACGGGTAGAGAGGCTTAGGAAGCAATTGTGCCTGAAGAGGAGCCCTAAAAATTTGTTTGGTTTTATTTGCATTTAGTGCCAGATGGTTAGACTGCATCAAGGTTTCTGTTTTGGAGAAGGCTAGTTGGGTTTTTGCTAGGAGCTTGGAGGGGGAGAAAGCTAAACAGATGATTGTTGAGTCATCTGCATATTGGGTGACAGATGAGTCTTTGATGGATTGGTGAAAGTTGTTAATGAATAGGTTGAAGAGAAGAGGGCCAAGAACAGAACCTTCTGGGACACCTGTGGGTGTGGGAAGGAAGGAGGAGGTTGAAGTTTTCCATTGGGCAGCTTGTTGGTGGTTAGACAAGTAGCTGGAAAACCAGGTGATGGTGGTGGGAGAGAGGTATAGGGTGGAGAGTTGGAATATAAGTAGGGTGTGTGAGATGGTGTCAAAGGCCTTTGACAGATTTAGGAACAGTGTGGATATGAACTTGCCTGAGTCACATTCGAGGTTTATGGTTTCAAGAAAGGAAAGAAGGGCAGTCATGGTGCTGTGGCCAGGGCGGAAGCTCTGTTGGGTAGGGGAGAGGAGATTGTTTAGTGTTAGGTATGCCATGAGTTCTGCTTGTATTATATTCTCTAGTATTTTAGAAACAGGGGAAAGGATGGCAATAGGCCTGAAGTTGATGGTATCAGTAGTTTTGCCACACTTTGTGGAGAGGGATGATGTAAGCATGGTGCCAGATAGAAGGGACGTATGATTCTTGTATGGATCTATTTATAAGAATAGAGATGGGATAGGCAATGCTGTCTGCAGATTGTTTGAGGAAGGTGGGTGGAAGGTTGTCTGGTGCATTGTGACAGGGTTTGAGTTTGAGGAGAAGTCTTTTTATAGTGCTTGTGGGTATGGGCTTGAGGCAGAAAGATGCGGAAGAAGGCTGACTGGGGTGGTGGTTGGGGCAGGAGGGGGTGGTGGTGGAGGAGGGGGTGGGAATGAGGCTGATAGTTTAGCTATGCAGTCTATGAAGAATGAGTTGAACTAATCTGGAATAAAAAGTCATATTGGCTTGAGGATTCATTCTTGGGGATACATAAAATAAATTCAAGGTGGATGTAGAATTCCATAAAGGATATACACCATTTCCCCTTCTGCTTCCAATTATCATGGACAGGATATCAAGAAACAACCAAAATATTGACCGTAGCCAGTTTGGAGGGTAAGATGGTTGCATCATTGCAATTGCAGATGATGCTGTCCTCTTAGACATAACTGTCTGTGATATCTACTGGGGACTGGAGTGGTTTGCTGCTGTGCTTGAAGCAGACAGGATAGAAATTAACACTTCCATATCAGAAGTCATTTGTTTTCCTCTTCAAAGAGTGTGGACTTCTATCTGCAGGTCAAAAAGCACCAGTTACCTCAGGTGGAGGAGTTTAAAAATCATGGGTACGTCTTCACAAGTGAGGGAGAAGGGACATGGAGAGTGACAGGCATCATTTTTGCAGCATCTGTAGTATCTGCAGACGTTGTACTGACAGCTAACTCATGGAATGAAGCTTTCAGGTTGTAGGTCAGTTTGTGCTTACATCCTCATGGAAGGGAACATGATAAAAATTATGCTAAGGGTACACACAGCAGAATACAGATTCATTCTCAGACTCTCAAATGTGATTAGCTCAATGATCCAGAAAAATCTTAGGCTAGAGCTATTGCTCCTCCAGGATAATTTATTTTTATTTTATTTACTTTCCCTTTGGTAACCAGGAATGTCTAACTGACCAATGGTCCATTTTCAATAGAGGCCCAGGGAGATTAAATATTTTACTTAATTTGGTTAAGAGAAGTCAGATGGTTTGACGTCTTCTGAGTACACCTCCTGGGTGAATACTATGGGAAGTGTACTAGGAATGACCCACTGGGAGGCAAACCCAGGACAGACACAGGATATGAAGGAGAGAAAATATCTTTCAGTTTGTTTATGAATACTCAGGGAGCCTGCAGAATAGCTTGGGAATGTTTTTGGGATAAGGAAATCACTATTCCAGCTAAGCTTCCTACCGCTGTAACAAACAAAAAAAAAAAAAAATGGGACAACTGGTTTAGAAAATCAAAGGACAGACAAAAGAATTAGCTTGAGCATGCTCAAAAACATGCATGAAAAACAAACTGTGTACTGGCAGTGTCAAACCATAAGCAGATACAGAGTTCTAGATCCATGAAGTCTATATTTTTCAGTTAGCTCTTTGATAAGGAGATGATAAAACAATGATTGCAAAGTACTGACAACTATATGTAGGCCTGTTCATAACAGGCATGAATGACAAGACAGCAGGGGCTAGTGTTTAGGAGTTATTCTCCCTTATTTTGTCTGATTTTTGATGTACAAATATTGACTGTATCATCCTGTGGAAACATAGGCCTTAGAGTTCATCTTAGAATTGGAATTTAGATGTAAGGAGTGGGTAATTATCCTGGGCTGCATTTTGTTCAGAAGAGTACAGAGCAGAACTTCAGAGCTCGCAGCTCAGTTCCAGTACACTATGCTTTGTAGTTTTAAGTATTGTGCTTTTCCACACACAACATTACTAGTACTCAAACATTAATAACAATGCCAATTACAAAACTACTCTGCCTTGTAAAACAAGCTATAGCTGTAATAATGAAAGGTTACTTTGTTTGTGTCTTTCGGCTTTTCCCGGTTAGGGGTCGCCACAGCGGAACTCCGGTCCGCTAATGATTGGCAGTAGATTTTTTACGTGCCGAGTTTGCCAGCCCTGACGCACAACCTTCAACGAAGGTATGCCCATTCATGCATGTCTCCACAAAGAAGATGCTCTAGCTGAGAATGGAATGGCACAACGTCTTGCAGTGAGGCGACGCTACCGCAGCACCACCACCGCAGTCAATAATGAAAGGTTACTGAAAAGCATAAATCCACATACATAGGGTTTTAAATTTCTTTGTTCTCACTGAACTTCTTAGCATCTTAATGCAAGTTTTCCATTTTAAAACCTCAATTGCTTAAAAACATATTTTAAATTATGTATTCATGTGTCCAAACTGTAAGAGAAGTTATTACCGTAAACTCCCTCTTATCCGGCCATCAAATGTCTGCCTTAGTCCTAGCAAAAGACAACAAAGAACAACAACACTTCCGCCTCGTCTGAGCTAAATAATGAAAGACATTTGAGTTTTAGACTAATATTCAGTAGAAAAATGCATACTAAACTAATCCTGTTATTCTAGCTAATTTATAACCTATAAATATTATTTTGTATGCTTTTTCTGATTAACCAGCCACTCATTTATCCAGCCTAAGGTCTGATCTCAGCGAGATTGGATAAGAGGGAGTCTATTGTATATGCTTATGTCTACCTAGCTAATGCCCAATTCATATAGTTGCTTTGTAATACGGCAATTTCTCATAAAGTTTCAGAATTGCTCATCTTGTCATCAGCAGCAAACAGTATGAGTAAGCATAATTTTTTTATTCAATGACTGATGGTCACTAGTGATTACAGACCATGAATATATTGCAGAGTAGCTTCCCCTCCTAATATTATTACATTTTCCGGCACTATCAGAAGTGTGAAATCCACTACTGTAAGTTTAGAGAGTTAAAAAACTAAACTGTAATTCAAGCAGAAAAAAAGAGCCATTTGTGAAACTCACTCATACCTTTCAAGTGTGTCTTTTACCATAACTCATAAAAAAATATCCCATTTAAAATCATCACTGTTTCTAGATCTGCTGCCTCACAAAGAAACAAGTTTCTGGAATCCAACATCCTTTCTATGAAAAATAGTTCTTTACATCTCCCCTAAGAGATTCACTTCACAGCTTCTGGTTTTGACGTAAATCTATGAAATTACTTTCTTAAATACACTTTACAAAATACACAACTGTTACAAATTTCTAAAACTATAAGATGCCAGTATAAGTTCTGATTAAAGTAATTTGTAAATGAATCTAAGAAGTAAAACTGAAATACCAGTAATATATGAAGCAGAGTACAAAGGGATATTTGACAAAGGGTCTATCTAGGAAAGTGATAAACACTGTGTGTAAAGAATGAATGCAAAAATATGTACAGAGATGTTAAACTGCAAAATGTTTCAACTGTGTTTATGTCTAGCATTTTAAGACCCTTTCTTTATATATTTTGGTCGAACAGATTTCAACTGTTGGGATCTTTGCCAATAACAAATAGTAATCGATTGTAAATATGAATACCAGAAAGAATTTATCAGTAATTTATTATGTGCACAATACTCTTACTCAATAAGTTAGACAAATCTGGTTACTTGTGAACAATGAAAGTACTACAAATAGCCAATGAAGGAATTCTGGAGATTACAGAAAGGTATAAGGAACTTGTGCCGTCTTGTCTCTCCCAGTAAGCAAGGCATAGCACAGAAGTAATGGGCATTTGCCTATTCTGTGCACCCCTTAACATAATTCTTGAGTTTCCACAACAGTACTGTTCTTAAGCCAGCTTTACTGCATATTAAACTGGTTTGTAGTGTCCCTTAATTATCTCAGTATTGGTGTGGTTCATCTCGAGTACAGCATTAATATTCACTGCGTGGTTTTTTGCCTAGTCTCTTCCTTGCTCTAAGTCCTAACCATGACTGTTCTGCTGTCACTGATTCTGCTTGTGCATATGCAGCATTTATGTGCATAACCACAAAATACTGACCCAGCAGAATGATAAAGAAAACAATCTGATGCATAAACAGCCTTGATCTTGAATTATTTATTAAGACCACTATTAGGCATAAAATAAATGAGTGATTCAGCACAGACAAAGAGCACCATATGAATCAATGTGGGACGTGCCAGCAATGCAGGTTGACATGTATGTTTCAAATACCCCTGGTTATGAAGACTGGATTACAGTCAGTCAATAACGCCTGAAATGAGTTTCATACTTGTTTAGAAAATGCATGTTGATTCAAAACCTGTTCTACTATTAACTTTCTAAGTGGATTACATTAATATTTACAAAATGTCCCTGATTATGGGCTTTTTCTCCCTATTACTTTTGATTTTGTTCAGAATATTCGAGTAAAGAAATTGAGAGCTACGGGTAAATGGGAGATGTTATTAGTACACTTTGCTATAGACGCAACAAGGAAGAAACATGAAGGAAGAGGATTGTTTCAAAGCCTACTCATGTTTGGGAGGGGGGCATCTTTTCATCTACATCATTCAGAAGACATAACAGCAATGAGGACAGCAGGAGCTGTTTTTTTATTACTACTGCTACAAGTGACATGCTATGAAGAGGGAAAGTAGAAGCAGGTCTTTGTAAACTATACTGCTGCTAGAGAAATGACAAGGCATAGAATGAACAAAGCAATCCTCTTATTATTACACTGCTGCTGGGGGCATAGCATGGGAGTTGGAGGGAGTTTTTTTTTTTTCTTGCATATCTGCTTTTGTCCCTTACCAGCCTTACCATCCATCCCTACCAGAACCCAGCTGACTCATCCATTCTTTCTTCCCTTCCACCTTAGTATTGGTTTTGCAAGTCATTATATGGGGAACGTCTCCTTTCCAGGAGGAAATACCTGACTAGTGACTCCATTACAACAGGCTGTGTGCCTGTCGGTGACGGTGTATAGTTAGATGCTGGCTGGTGTTATGTGCAGCTTTTTTGGATTTTTCTTTATGTCCTAATACGATCTCCCTACTTAATGGAAAGCACAGTGCATTGCTTGCAACACTGGACTAGATGCTGCTGTTAGCTTTTACACATCTGTGCCCTGGCTATGATATAATCACTCCTTGGTAAGACATAGTGCTTTCTGTTGCTGGCCTGTATGTCATCCAGCCACTTAACTTTCTGGCAGGTGGTCACAGTGAAGGATTTTTCTGCCAACCTCATGCTGGGATACATGAGCAGACCTCATTCACTTTTTTCCGTCTTTCCCTGGACAGTTGCTTCACTGACACTGACCAATCTCTCCAAGACTGGAACAAACCAATAAAAGGAGGAGAATTTATCACAAAGGGAAGTGACATCAGGGGGATGAAATTTACTTTTGTATTTACAGAGCGCATGAAAATAACAGGAAAGGGGATCAACTATGGATGGCAGTGCAACCAAAATAGGACAATAAAAGAGGTGGGGAATCTCACACACTGCAGTAGTACTACCACATTATGACAGAAAGCAAAAAGAGATGAGGGATTACACAAGAAATAATGCCTGATAGGTGTGTGTTATTGTGTAAATAACATCTACCCAGGGGTGTTCAGAGGCCCAATGCTGCAGGTGGAGGGGGGGTTCTACACCCCTGAAAGGGTGTTATTTACATAACAACACGCACCCTGGAGGACATGATTGTGCTTAGAGAATGGACTACCTGTTAAATTGTTTTGTAATTGTTTAATTTACATATATATATAAATATATACACACACACACTGACACACACATACATACATATATATATATATATATATATATATATATATATATATATATATATATATATATATATATATACATACAAATATTTTTGATGTAAAATAATTTCTCGTCGTAATATTTCTAACTAGTTGTAGTATATGTAACTGTTGTTGGAGGAAGTATTTTACATCCAAAATATAAGTTTGCCAAGTATTTAATATCTAGACAGTCTCTCATACTGCACACCTGCATATATATCCCAGGCCTCCGTTGAAAATGGACATGTATCCAGTCGGACTATCCCGGTCAACAAATGCAAAAGAAATAAAAATAAAATACACACACACACACTCACTCAGAAATGCCTTTTAAAACACACAGTTACACTCAGTTAATAGTGCCAGTCATTAGAAATTTCATACCGGTCGATTGTCCAGATTTTCTGCCTCATTTTATGATCCATTCTTCATAAAATTTGTGGTTTGATGGCAAATCATTGGAGGTTGAAGCTACTAAATAATGAGTTACATTTGAGTTTCAAACTTCCGTATGCTTCAGAGAATGACTGTGAATACAATTCTTGTTATTATAGCAACTTTCTAATTTTATAAGACCAATATTAAAATCTGTCCCTGTTTTTGAGTCTTTGCTCCACACTACTTTAGGCTTTGTCCAGATTTCTTCAGCTAAGAGGTTAAGAAGTATGCATACATTTTAGTTGTAAATTACTTGCATCCACTAATTGGATCAATCTTGCTCTCTCTCTTGCACACACACACACACACACACACACACACACACACACACACACACACACACACACACACACACACGCACACACACACACACACGCACTTCTGTTTTCATGCATGCAAGGACCCATACACACACACATGAAGACAGAAACATAAATACACACAATACCTTTGCATTTTTTTTTATTTTATCTGTTTGTTTTATTTTGCATTCACTAAACAGCAAAAGTGTTGCTTAGCAAGTGTAAAACAATGGCTTAATCAACTTCACTCTCCATTTTCATGTATGCACACACACATACACAGTTTTCTATTTTTTTTTTTTTTTTTTAATTTTGCACTCACTGAACAGCAAAAGTCCTGCTTAGCCAGTGTAAAATAATGGCAACCGGTAGCTCCTTTACAGTCCAAGCTCCACAGCAGCTTAATATGCAGCTGTGAGCAATGGACGCATTTTTCATTAGGCATTACCTGTTCATTAATGGCCTGCTAGAGAATGTTTATTCTCCAGTGAGAGTAGCAATGTACAGGTCACCCATTCTCAAATGGTTATTAAACTACTCCTGAAAACCTGACACAGAACGTTACAGAAGTAGGGTTGTGTAGTGCACATGCAACTGTGTTTTAGTATACAGGTTGGCCTATGCTACTGGAACAAAATGTTAATTGGTTCAAGGTTCATAGGTAGGTACTAGGCCTATACAAGCCCAGCCAAAAAGGTACCCTGGCTTTTGCCACCCAAGAAAATTATTTTCCTGTGCCACTGTCAAGCAGAGCGACAGAGGTGATCCCCAGGATGAATTTCCTATTTCCCATCCAATCATCAAGATTTTTCTTGAAGAGTGCTAATGAGGAGCTTTGTTTGATATAGATAGGTAGTTTATTCCAGAGAATGGGAAGTCTCTGGGGCAGGAATCTATCCCTCCGGCATGTTCTGTTTAATGTTTGTGTGTGGTGCAGCGGTTAATGCTGTCGCCTCACAGCAAGAGGTTCTCCGGTTCGATTCTCAGCTGGGGTGCCTTCTGTGTGGAGTTTGCATGTTCTCCCTGCGTTCGCGTAGGTTTCCTCCGGGTACTCCGGTTTCCTCCCACATTCTAAAAACATGCTTCTGGAGCATTTCTCCCCAGACCTCCGCTGAAAACAGGATCTGTGGTACCTAGTCGGACTTTCCTGGTCAACAAATGTTAAATAAAAAATAAAAAAATAAAATAAATGTGGTGACAAGGTTTAGGTCCCTAGAGCGTGTAGCTGGGAGGGATTGGGATTTCCTTAAGTGGAGCATGTCCAACAGCTCTGGTTTTGACATAGCTTTGTATGCTAGGCAGAGATCACCTCTGAGTAGGCGATATGCGACGGAGTAAAGCTAGAGTTTTTTGAGACGGTCTGCGCAGGGCATCTGTTTAAGGCCAACAATCTTCTTTGTGAGGTATTTCTGCGGCCTTTCCAGTTGTTGTAAATGTCTTTGTGAGGTACATACCAAAAGGGGCATTGTACTCTATAATGGGGCTAATGAGTGATGAGTAGAGGGGAACAATGACCTCTTTTTTTCTGGATGAGAAACATTTTGTGATGAAGTGTGCCATGTAGAAGGATTTCCTGACTATTGTGGCGATGTGATTATCAAAGGAGAGACTACTGTCCACCTGTGTCCCAAGGTCTCTTATCACACTTTCAATGTTAAGTATACTACCGCCTATGTTGTAGTTCATGGGTACAGAGTTTTTACCAAAGGGGATGACAATGTACTTTTTGGCATTGAGCTTGAGGCCATGGCTTTGACACCAGGTATCTGTCTCAGTGAGGCCCTTTCGTAGGATGTCCACATCAAGGTGCACTGCACAATCTGTTTTTAGAGGATCTTTGTGCAAACAGTCTCTGTAGAGCTATCTAGAAATTTTTCCTGAATTCCATCCATCACATTTCACAGTCTCTGTGCACTTCTTCAGTGCAAAGTACTATATCCTCTCTCTCTCTACACACACACAAATTGGTATATATATATATATATATATATATATTACCAATATACTTAACATCGAATGCGTGATAAGAGACCTTGGGACCCAGGTGGACAGTAGTCTCTGCCACAGTAGTCAGGAAGTCCTTCTACGTGGCACACCTCATCATAAAAGGGTTCTCATCCAGGAAAAGAAGAGGTAATTGTTCCCCTCTACTCGTCACTCATTAAACCCATTATAAAGTACAACGCCAATTTTGGAATGTACCTCACAAGACATCTGCAGCAGCTGGAAAGGCCACAGAAGTACCTCACAAAGAGGATTACTGGTCTCAAACAAATGCCCTACACTGACCGCCTCAAAAAACTCCAGCTTTACTCCATAGCATATCGCCTACTCTGAGGTGATCTCTGCCTAACATATAAAGCTATGTCAAACCCAGAGCGGTTGGACATGCTACACCGAAAAAATCCCAATCCCTCCAAGCTACACACTTCTAGGGACCTAAACCTTGTCACCACAATAAACAGGACACGCTGGGGGGATATATTTCTGCCCCAGAGACTTCCTATACTCTGGAACAAGCTACCCATCTATGTCAAGCAAAGTTCTTCATTAGCACTCTTCAGGAAAAATCTTGATGAGTGGATGGGAAATAGGAAATACACCCCGGGGATCACTTGGGCCAATAGCCTAGTACCTACCTATGAACCTATATATATATATATATATATATATATATATATATATATATATATATATATGTGTGTGTGTGTGTGTGTGTGTGTGCATATACACACACACATATATATATATATATATATATATGTGTGTGTGTGTGTGTGTGTGTGTGTGTACATATATATATATATATATATATATATATATATATATATATGAGATGCCTAACTTCTTTCTTCCAAATTATTTATTTATACTTGGATAGTGAGGCATGGCACTGATCACCATTTTCAGGCTTATCCCAAGAGTTACAGTCATAAAAGATAAGACACAAAATAATACAGATAAAACCAGAATGCAGAAATCAACAATATGTTATGGATACAGGGTAGAATGCAAATACAAGGATGTCATTAATTCAAATACAGTTGTTAAGGTAGGTGTGGTAGAAAAGATATTATTTACAGTATATAGGAAAATATGGTAAATTGTGCCCTGGGGTTTTGCAGCTGTGTACGCAAGCAATGAAAGTTAAATAAAACAAAAGTGCAGTTTTCCTATAGCTAATGTCACTTGTATCTTCTTAGCAGACATTACAATACAGCTTCTATACACCTCTAGCTTCCCATGTCCAGTGTTTCAATGGTTTTGAGAACAGGTTTTCTCTTCTAGCCGGTCCTCAGTTTTGTAACAATCATTCATTTAAACTCTGTGTGAAAGATGTTGATTCACACTAAGATCCAGTCTACTGCTCAGTGTGACCCTGCTCCTTTATTGCTATCACTGCTTGCAAGCAAAGCTACAATATTTTAAGGGGACACATTCTTCCACAGACTTTCACTGCTTGACTATATAAAACACAACTCCTTTATATATTACATTTGAGCACTATATGCAACCCTATGATGTTTCAATACCTCAAAATCATCAACCCTGGCCCCCTTACACTTACATGCCTATACTAAAACTGCACATTCTATGACTTTGGAAAATATGATTGCGATTGTCAAAATATATGTTACTCATAACTGGGGGCACTAATTTTCCACTGGGGGCTGTACTAGTAAATCCTGAATATAAATTCTCTGAATATTAGACAAGAACAGGATTTCTACGAAATTTGGCATTTTACTCCAGAGCAGTTATTCTACACATCATCTATTTCTTTTCATATTTAGTACTTAACAATATTTTCAGTTTGTTCTCCTTAGTGCTTTGTACCTAAATGCTGTCTAGATATTTTAAATATTATAAAGAAAACAAGGCACTAAGTGCAGATTACACTTAAAAATCGTGTATAATTCCCAATCATCATAGCAAGAGAATGGGATTCCTTTTTTGGGAACCATCAAACAGTCTCAGCTCATAAGTAGTTCTGCCACAAAAGCAGTTTTCACTTATCACATGTATGGCGCAGTCAACATCCCCAGATGGTCATATATTTCTGCTATTTTAGCAATGTGAGATTGTAATTGTAGTGCAAACACACAGGTTATAATGTACCTGTATTTGTTGCATGCTATTGGTAATCAGCATTATGTATTCTGACCTTATATAGGTTTAAAATGTGTCAACTGCAATACAGAAATATAACCCAAACTGAAACATTTAAACTAAGTTGCAAATAAAGATAAGTTTATGGTACAGAGCAATAAAACCCTGATTAGAGCCCAGATATCTTGGCTGAAACAGTGCCCTAACCACTAAAGGAGCAAAGCAGTAGAGGGAGGAATGAGTAGCCAGAAAGCTTGCTCACTCCTTCGTAAGTGGAAAAGGAGGATGTTCTGATCTAGTTTCCATTCATGAGACTCTTTCTGGTCCTGCTCAGCTTGTCTGCCACACAATTTTGCCCTGACAGAATGCAGGATGCCCACAGAGTGAGACTGTGCTGAGAAGTTATATCTCAAGCTAACATGGCTTGTCTGCAAAAGGGGTATGACCTGCTTCCCCCTTGCTTGTCAATGTATCACATAACTGTGGTATTGTCTGTAACCAGTTGAAGAGGTCCCAGGGACCAATGATGGTTCAGACAGGTGAGTGGCTTGATCTAGGCAAGTATCTCCTTCATATTTATGTGCATGTGTCTTGTCCCTGGTGTCCTATAGCCCTGCACTTTTATACTCGTGAAACCGATCCCCAAGCAAAGGCCGAAGCATCTGTGGTGACTGCTTTAAAGGATGGAGGGAGAAGGGGAGACTTTGATTTAAGGATATCTGCTGTTTCCACCAAAAGATTTCTCTTCTGACAAAACCAAGCACTGGGATTTGAAAAGTTAATGGATGCTGAGGCTAGGAACAAAGAGATTTCTGATACCACAACATTTTTCTCATGTGGAGTTTTGTCAGTGGTATCATAAGAATTATAGATGTCATGACACACCAGATCTTGAGGTATACCCTTGCAGTGACTGAAGTCTGAGCGAAAAACCTTAGAAATGGATCTAGATAAACTCTTTGAACTGAGATGTCTAGTTGACATCGAAGGAGCAAAATCCTGTGTTTTGGAGTCAAGAAAGACTTTTAAATGCTCTCTTAGAATCCCAGTTTGTGTAAGACAGCTCTCACCAAAGAGAGGGGGATTCCTGACACTCTGAAAACAACTCTGCAAAGATAAGCAAGTCATATAAATATGGAAAAATGTGGATACCCTGTAACTGGAGCTATACACTTTGTGAACCCTCTTGGTGAGGTGGATAATCCAAAAGGTAATGCAGAGACCTGATAATTTAATCCAGACATGTAAAAACCTTAAGAATTGATGAAATCTGGAAGAATAGGGATGTGATAATAGGCATCTTTTAGGTCTAGAGAGTTGCCAAGAAACTTGAAAGAGGAAGAAGAGATAACAGGTTGTGACGTGACATTTTGAATTTGGGCACTATCATAAACAAGTTTATGAAAGAAAGATCCAGAACTGGTCTCCAAAAATTTTTTTTTCTTTCTTTCTTTCCTTGACACTAAGAATATCCTTGGATAAAAACCCTTACATACCAGGGAAGAAGTAACTGGTTCTATCACTCCTTGGGACAGCATGTGATGAAAAACTGGTCGAAACAAGAGAGCCTGTTCTACAGGATGAAGAATAGCCTCTACCATCTGTATCCTTGATGGATGACTTTCACAACCCATTTGTCTGAAACTATTTGTTGCCAAAGGGAAATATGGAGATTAAGTCATTCTGGAAGGAAAAAAGTGGCTAGAGTGGGAAGGGTTCACAGGGTCTCAAATAGTCATTCAGACTTGTTAGACTGTCCTTGGTTTTGCAAGGTTCAAGACTTCTTTTGGAAACCCCTTGCCATTCCTTCTTAAATATATGTTTACCTTATTTTTTGAGACTGTGCCAAAATGGATGAGGAGAAAGAAATTCCCTTGCAAAACTTGTAAATGGTGGGCTAAAAACTCTCAGAGATTCCCTGGATCAACTTGCCCCTTTCATCACAGTTTTTGATCACTTCTGCAGTGAAGGGGACAAACACTAGATCTCTATCCAAGGGAAATCTTGAAACCTCATTTTTCCATCATCTGGGATGTTCTAAGAATGTAGGCATACAAACCTCATCAAAACAGTAACAGTGGCCACAGCTCTGGAAGAAATATCACACACTGTAAATAATGAACAGTGACCTGAGCAGTAGAAGAAACTTATTTAAGGCAGATTTTTCCATACAAGAAGAAACTACAGATAAAGCATTCCTCAGACATTCACAGTTTGTCAGAATAATCTTCAACAGAAGCCTGACAATTCAAAATTGTGAAAAATGGAAGTTGCAGAAGTGTGCACTTTTTTCCCATACATATCAATAATTTTCCCATCCTTATCAGAGAAGGATTGGAATTAACTAAGTGCTTAGCAGCACTGGGATCAGCTAAAGCTATAGCAGCTGTGTCAAGTTTGCAAATAGTATATCTTTTAGTTATGTACTCACCATAACTTCAGATGTTTGGGATCCATCTCGCCTACATTCTGACTGATGGGTTCGGAGCCGATCCCTCGGCTCCGACTCGGCACGCTTATGCCAAAGAGCGAAGTCTCTTACTGGCTGAGCTTACCATATCCCAGGATGCACCACTACCAGTCCCCCAGATCTAGTTTGTCCGCATACATGCACACATGCACACCCTGCTTATATAACATAGTCAGATGAAACAAGATAAACAGTAGAACTCAAAACCGTTCAATCTCTTCTGATCTCCAAGGCAGGGGGAAGGAGGGTGGGTATTAGGAATGTAGGCAGATGGATCCCAAACATCTGAAGTTATGATGAGTACATAACTAAAAGATGTTATGTGATCTATCTCGCCTACATTCTGACTGATGGGACAGCGTCCTAGCACCTGAATCCTGGGTGGCTCACTGAAAACACCGAAAAATCCCAATCCCTCCAAGCTACTGCGCTTCCTGAGGATCTAAACCTTGTCACCACAATAAACAGGACAAGCTGGAGGGATATATTTCTGCCCCAGAGACTTCCTATACTCTGGAACAAGCTACCATCTATGTCGTAAAAGTTCTTCATTAGCACTCTTCAGAAAAATCTTGATGAGTGGATGGGAAATAGAAATACACCCGGGGATCACTTCTGTGTCTCTGCTGGACAGTGCTTTGGGAAAATAACTTTCTTAGGTGGTGTAAGCTCTGATTTTACCTTGCTGGCTAGGCTACGTAGGCCCTTGGGCCAATAGCCTAGTACCTACCTATGAACCTATATATATATATATATATATATATATATCTATATATATATAGATAGGTATATGTGTGTGTGTGTGTGCATATACACACACACACACATATATATATATATATATATATATATATATATATATGTCGTGTACATATATATATATATATATATATACTTCTCTATACTATATATATATATATATATATGAGATGCCTAACTTCTTTCTTCCAAATTATTTACTTATACTTGGATAGTGAGGCATGGCACTGATCACCATTTCAGGCTTATCCCAAAAGGTTACAGTCATAAAAGATATAGACACAAAAATAATACAGATAAAACCAGAATGCAGAAATCCAACAATATGTTATGGATACAGGGTAGAAACGCAAATACAAGGATGTCATTAATTCAAATACAGTTGTTAAGGTAGGTGTGGTAGAAAAGATATTATTTACAGTATATAGGAAAATATGGTAAATTGTGCCCTGGAGTTTGCAGCTGTATGCATAATGAAGCAATGAAAGTTAAATAAAACAAAAGTGCAGTTTTCCTATAGCTAATGTCACTTTGTATCTTTATTAGCAGACATTACAATGCACAGCTTCTATACACCTCTAGCTTCCCATGTCCAGTGTTTCAATGGTTTTGAGAACAGGTTTTTCTCTTCTAGCCGGTCCTCAGTTTTGCTTAACAATCATTCATTTAAACTCTGTGTGAAAGATGTTGATTCACACCTAAAGATCCAGTCTACTGCTCAGTTGAAGCCCTGCTCCTTTATTGCTGCTGTCACTGCTTTGGCAAGCAAAGCTACAATATTCTAAGGACAATACATTCTTCCACAGACTTTCACTGCTTTGACTATATAAAACACAACTCCTTTTATATATTACATTTGAGCACTATTTGCAACCCTATGATGTTTCAATACCTTCAAAATCATCAACTCCTGGCCCCTTTTACAATTTACATGCCTATACTAAAACTGCACATTCTATGACTTTGGAAAATATGATTAAGCGATTGTCAAAATATATGTTACTTACTCATAACTGGGGGCACTAATTTTTCCACTGGGGTTGTACTCTTAGCTAAATCCTGAATATAAATTCTCTGAGATATTAGACAAGAACAGGATTTACTTAAATTTGGCACATTTTACTCCAGAGCAGTTATTCTCCTTTCCACATCATCTATGTTCCTTTTCATATTTGAAGTACTTAACCAATATTTTCAGTTTGTTCCTCCTTAGTGCTTTGTACTTGCCTAAATGCTGTCTAGATATTTTAAATATTATAAAAGAAAACAATGCAGTAAGTGCAGATTACACTTAAAAATCGTGGTATAATTCCCAATCATCATAGCAAGAGAATGGGATTCCTTTTTTTGGGAACCATCAAACAGTCTCAGCTCATAAGTAGTTCTGCCACAAAAGCAAAGTTTTCACTTATCACATGCGTATGGCATAGTCAACATCCCCAGATGGTCATATATATTTCTGCTATTTTAGCAATGTGAGATTGTAATTGTAAGTGCAAAACACACAGGTTATAATGTACCTGTATTTGTTGCATGCTATTGGTAATCAGCATTATGTATTCTGACCTTATATAGGTTTATAATGTGTCAACTGCAATACAGAAATATAACCCAAACTGAAACATTTAAACTAAGTTGCAAATAAAGATAAGTTTATGGTACAGAGCAATAAAACCCTGATTATAGCCCAGATATCTTGGCTGAAACAGTGCCCTAACCACTAAAGGAGCAAAGCAGTAGAGGGAGGAATGAGTAGCCAGAAAGCTTGCTCACTCCTTCGTAAGTGGAAAAGGAGGATGTTCTGAGAGAGACTACCTCTACCAGTGGCATCCAGCTGGGATCTAGATCCTGACCTGTGTAACAGTCTGTCATGGTGGTATGGGATAGAGCACACGCACCTACAACATTTATGACTCCACAGCATAACTTGCTCAAAGCACTCAGCAAAATGTGAATGGGAGGATATCACAAGGAAAGAAAAATACAGCCAAAAACTCATCTGCCCAGGATAATGGTCCAGCAGTGATCAAGTCTTACCTCCACCTGCAAAGGCTATGACCAGCAGGGACAGGGGAACAAATGGATCAATATGGCAGTGGATTGAGCTGGATGGTCAGAGGGAGGACTCCAAATAATATATTAATAAAATATATATCAATAAAAATACATCTTTCACTGACTTATTTATTGCTTTACTTCTTGCAGGATTGTCTAGCAAGCTGGATACTGAAAAAGTTATCCACAATTTAGGAAGGCTTACAATCAAAGAACAGAGTGAGCACATCTCAGTTTTGTTGTTATAAAGCTTTGTACAACTGCATACACATTGTATTGCAAAGTATGACTGTAGTCCTTATGAGGTAACAGGTGTTTGTTAATTATGGCTGCAGTCAATCATGACCAGTATTTTAACTTTTGGTGAAAAAAAACTCCATTATAGTAGACCAGTTTACAGTTATGTTGCCAAGGTACAACAGCTACACCTACTCATGATTCACATTCATCTTCCTTTATATGCTACGTTCACTTTGAAACCAGCAGTAGCTGGTATGATCAGACAGAAAGAGGGAGGGAGGAAAAACAGAGAGAGAGACCATGGCCAAGCAATAGAGCATAAGGATATGCAAGAATGAGAGGAGGTGGATAACTGGTGTCCCTGCTAAAATAAGCACCAGAGGCTCAAACAGTTACAGCATTAAAGAATGCACTTGGCAGACATAAGACATTTCAGGACGTCAGTACTATAATACAACAAATTTATGAAAACAGGTTGAATTTACAAATATAAATTAACAGTGTGGGTAGATCTTTGGTTTCTCAACATTCACATTATCTTTTAATATCTCAGTGTCTTCTTCACAGGCCCTGGTATGCCAAAATGATTGAAATGTCCATGTGATTACTTCTATCTCTCTCCTGCTGTCATTTCCTAAGGACTATGCTCCAGCAGTCAAGGTCTTCTTCATCAATGTATGTCCTGACTTTCCAGGTACAGTACAGTTGTGTAAGTAAAACTTACCATAACAGTAGATATTCACATAATCACTGCTGCAGCAGCCTTAGCTATATGGGTTATAGCCTGCCAAAGCTGCAAGGCACATTCCATGCACCCAAACAGTCAGGCAGCTCGAGCTGAGCTGACTAAAAGACAAGTTTGGGCAAAAGGCCCTTAAGAGATTTCCTGCCAGCACAGTAAAGGCAGCTGAGCCATAAAAGGCCAATGCTAAAAACAACAAAAGAATAAATGTCCACACCTTGGAATAAAAGTAACACCAAAAAACAAGGGGAGTGGAGGGAGAGAGCAGCTACTACAGCAGTGCGAACATTTACGGTTATGGTAAGTTTTACTTTTGCATCTGTACTATGTTTATCGTACTGATTGCTGCTGCAGTAACGTCAGCTATATGGGTAGATTACCTCAGCTAACTACATTTGGGAGGTGGTAGTAGTAGTTCAGGAGCTCTTGGAGAATGGGCCTAGCAAAGCCGGATCTGGGCCTAGAGAAGGAATCAAGCTTATACCGCTTTATAAAAATAGTGGACCAAGTAGCAGCTTCCAGAATACTTCTAGAATCCAATTGTTTTCCAAAAAGCTGTAGATAAAGCCAAGACCCAGGTAGAGTAGCCCTTGACCCTGCTTGGAATATTTCTGCTATGGTAAGCATAACAAAAGGTAATAGTATCAGACAACCATTTTGAACTAGTCTGTTTTGACACAGGTTGTCCCTTCTTACCTTCACAAGAAATGAACAACTAATCTAAAAGATTTAGTTCTGTCAAGATAGTACCTGAGTTGTCTGTGGACATCCAAGGTATGGAATATCCTTTTGCCCTCATTTTTAGGTACATGAAAGAAAACAGGGAGATGGATAGCCTGGCTTAAATTAAAGTCATATCACTTTACACACAAAAGAGTTAGTTCTCAAAGAAAACCTATTCCTATGGAAAATGAGATACGGTTGACTTGCCATAAGAGCTTGCAACTCAGATTTCCTTCTTGCAGAAGTTAGAGCAATCAATAAAACTGATTTCCATGTTAAGAACCTCAAGTCAGCCAGATCAGCTGGTTCAAATGGAGCCAGTGCTTGTCTCTCTAACAAAAAATTAAGATCTGAAGAAGAGGCCACTGGTTTTCTTGGAAGCTTCTTAGGCAAAACCCCTTTCAAGAACATTTTAAAATGAGAATGCATTGAAAGAGGAGGATCCCATGGGCAGACATGCTGAAATGGCTGATAAATGAACCGAAATACAAGAATAAGAAAGGCCACAGGACAGTAACACGCACAAATATTGTAGATCCAGTAAACACCTAGCCCCATATAGATGCTGGTTACGTTGTTGGCATCAACTAGAAAACCTTTTCCATTTGCTAATATATGATTTTCTTGTAACAGAGGTTCTTGCCTTCATTACTATCTGTTGCACATCCTCAGTAAACAGCTGCCTAAAAGGAATAAAGACTATCATCCTGGCAGTCAGATGAAGTTGATTGATGTCAGGGTGTATCAAAAAACCTTGTTTTTGTGCGAGTAGATCCAATCTGTCAGAAAGCTTGTGATAATTGCCCCTGGCCATTCCAAAAGAAGAAGGGAAAAGGAAACCAAAAGCAGGCTGTCCTAGGGCCAGGAGGGGAGTCCCACCACCGATGACCTTGGAGGATTCCTTCTGAATCTTCAAGTGTACCCTGGACATTAGTGGAAAGGGTAGAAAAGTATATAGGAACATCGCTGTCCTAGGAAAAAAAAACAGGCCTTCATGCATGTTGTCCTGCAACAGAATCTTGCCATTTGATTGTTCAGAGTGAGGGCAAAAGTTCTACTTCAGGAACTCCCCATAGATGGACTAAGTCCTGGAAGACTCCCTGATCTAGTTTCCATTCATGAGACTCTTTCTGGTCCTGCTCAGCTTGTCTGCCACACAATTTTGGTTCTGACAGAATTTTGCGGATGCCTTACAGAGTGAGACTGTGCTGAGAAGTTATATCTCAAGCTAACATAAACTTGTCTGGTGAAAGGGGTATGACCTGCTTCACCTTAGCTTGTCAATAGTATCACATACACTGTGGTATTGTCCTGTAACCACTGCAAGAAGGGGTCCCAGGGACCAATGATGGTTCAGACAGTTGAGTGGCTTGATCTAGGCAAGTATCTCCTTCATATTTATGTGTGTGCGTCTGTCCCTGGTGTCCTATAGCCCTGCACTTTTATACTCCTGAAACCGATCCCCAAGCAAAGTCCGAAGCATCTGTGGTGACTGACTGCTTTAAAGGATGGAGGGAGAAGGGGAGACTTTGATTTAAGGATATCTGCTGTTTCCACCAAAAGATTTCTCTTCTGACAAAACCAAGCACTGGGATTTGAAAAGTTAATGGATGCTGAGGCTAGGAACAAAGAGATTTCTGATACCACAACATTTTTCTCATGTGGAGTTTTGTCAGTGGTATCATAAGAATTATAGATGTCATGACACACCAGATCTTGAGGTATACCCTTGCAGTGACTGAAGTCTGAGCGAAAAATCTTAGAAATGGATCTAGGGATAAACTTCTTTTTGAACTGAGATGTCTAGTTGACATCGAAGGAGCAAAATCCTGTGTTTTGGAGTCAAGAAAGACTTTTAAATGCTCTCTTAGAATCCCAGTTTGTGTAAGACAGCTCTCACCAAAGAGAGAGGGATTCCTGACACTTTGAAAACAACTCTGCAAAGATAAGCAAGTCATATAAATACGGAAAAATGTGGATACCCTGTAACTGGAGCTATACACTTTGTGAACCCTCTTGGTGAGGTGGATAATCCAAAAGGTAATGCAGAGACCTGATAATGTAATCCAGACATGTAAAAACCTTAAGAAATGATGAAATCTGGATGAATAAAGATGTGATAATAGGCATCTTTTATGTCTAGAGAGTTGCCAAGAAACTTGAAAGAGGAAGAAGAGATAACAGGTTGTGAAGTGACATTTTGAATTTGGGCACTATCACAAACAAGTTTATGAAAGAAAGATCCAGAACTGGTCTCCAAGAATTTTTTTTTCTTTCTTTCTTTCCTTGACACTAAGAATATCCATGGATAAAAACCCTTACATACCAGGGAAGAAGTAACTGGTTCTATCACTCCTTGGGACAGCATGTGATGAAAAACTGGTCGAAACAAGAGAGCCTGTTCTAGAGGATGAAGAATAGCCTCTACCAACTGTATCCTTGATGGATGACTTTCACAACCCATTTGTCTGAAACTATTTGTTGCCAAGGGAAATATGGAGATTAAGTCATTCTGGAAGGAAAAGTATGAGGCTAAATTAGGAAGGAGTGTCTTACAGGGTCTCAAATAGTCATTCAGACTTGTTAGACTGTCCTTGGTTTTGCAAGGTTCAAGACTTCTTTTGGAAACCCCTTGCCATTCCTTCTTAAATATATGTTTACCTTTTATTTTTTTGAGATCTGTGCCAAAATGGATGAGGAAAAGAAATGTTGTTCTTACAAAACTTGCAAAATGGTGGCGCTTGTAAACTCTCAGAGATTCCCTGGATCAACTTGCCCCTTTCATCACAGTTTTTGATCACTTCTTCTTTAAAGAGAAATATAAATGATCGAAACAGAACCAAGTCACCTACAAATAAAAAGACCGGGAAAGGCCTTTCCAGACAAGAGGTACTCCTAGTCCACACTCACAACACAAGAATTCACCAAGTGAATTTTTGTCAAGCACTCTAAACACAAGAATAGCTGTTAAAACAGCTTTTTGTTGAGAATGAAGAAAATCCTGACAGAAAAACTAGTGAAATAATCACTACTTAACTCAGCCAGCTCGAGACCACGTCTTCACTTGTTAGCGGCAAACGAGATCTGGGGGACTGGTAGTGGTGCATCCTGGGATATGGTAAGCTCAGCCAGTAAGAGACTTCGCTCTTTGGCATAAGCGTGCCGAGTCGGAGCCGAGGGATCGGCTCCGAACCCATCAGTCAGAATGTAGGCGAGATAGGATCACATAACATAAAAAGTTAAAAGACTGAGGAACTTTATACACCCTGTCTTCTTTTTTATGGGCAAATGGCTGACTATCAGGAAAAATGCAAGCAGTAACACACACATCCTGTAACGCAGACAGAACAGGAGGAATGGATGTAGGGTATGAAATATCCTTTTCTAACAACTCAAGAGTATTTTCTGAGGGATTGAGAAACTTAAGTGTTCACCCAATGAAAACACTGTCACATTCTACCATTAATGTCAGTGAAAGAGAACCCCCCACAAGGAGAATCAGAAACTGAGCTCCCCTTAAGTCTAGATGAGAATGTGAGGAAAAAAATGTATCCATCCTTGCATCTGCCTGTTTAGATTCAGAATCTCGAATCTCTTCAGGAAAAGAGGAATCCTTCTTTCTTTTACCAGAAACTACTTTACAAGAAGGGTCAACAGCCCGAATTATATGCTGCACCAGATCCAGTAAACTACTGCTATCCAAAGAAAACTGAGGAGTAGTTGTTTGATTTTCTTTTTCTTTTTGACAGGAAAATTGAGGCCAACTGTGTCAGTAATTGGAGCTGCAGCTTCCCCAGGGATGGGTACAGGATTCTGACACAACAGGAAAACCTTCCCTGTTCTGTTTCTCAGGACTGACAACAGTGGCTCTCCCTTGCCCACTTGTGGGATCCCAGCAGCTGCAGAGGATGTGGATAACACCGGGTCAATAGTGCCTGTAGGTGCTACACTACAGGGGTAAAAGATGAGTAGTCTGAGATACAACAAATGGCCACAGCAGTCTCACCCACATCTGGCTAAGACAAACTGCTGCTGTGGTGGCAAAGGTTGTTTGCTAGATCATTTTATTTACTTATTCTTTTGTAGTCGAAAAGAAGGACTGACCATGGGATTAGAAGTCTATTCTATGGTCAAGGGGAAAATGAAGCCTCTTACCCAAAGAAGAGGAGCAGCAACAGCCGGTAAACACTACCAGTACACAAAAGTTACTTTTTTGAAAGAAAAACACAGTAAAAAGCAATTTAAAAATACTATGCCAGGCACACAAAAGTAAAATAAACACAATTTCTCCACAAAAAAAATGTTTTCAGTTACTTTACAGCACTTCTAAACTGACAGAAAAAATGAGCACTCCATTTAAAAGTTCATTACCATCAAGAAACAGTCCATTAATACACAACACTCCTAGCTTTAAAATAACTTTCCTGAAGAAGAAAGTAATAAAACATCGACAAAATTAAGAAAATATAGGTCTTTTCCCCAACGGGAACTTTTCTGTCCAGCAAAGGAAAGCACAAGGCAACTGTTGATCCCCAAAAAAGTCAGAGGAGCATATGCTTCTATAGCAGTAAAGCTCTGAAGGTTTTCACTCCCAAACTCAGCTGGAGCAGCCTGACAGTCTGGGTGTGGAAGGTGCCCTGAAGCTTTGCAATCTGTCTGGTTGTTATAATCCATATAGCTAAGGCTACTGCACTGGTGAGCAATATAATCAGCATCTTGCTAGTCCGGAACTAGGTCAGTGAATAAAGCTGGCTAGTGGACTTTGTCCATTTTTCATGGACAAGGCTTTTAAACTCCCATCAAAAATACATCATCACTGATATCCAACCCGATGTCCCATTTTGTAAATTTAATGTTCTGTTCTATGTTGTTCAGGCTGCTGAGAAAATGCTCACAACATATTTGAAATATATCCCAACAAAATATGACCTCTACAGTTTTCATCAGGCCAGCTTCAGCTGAAGGCACACCACTGAGATGGTAAGGGCACATATACAGTGACCTCCTAAAAGTCGGAGACTAAAAAAAGGCTCCATCATCTTTTATGGACAGCACCATTGATTTCTGCACACAGACAATATGTCATTACTATAACTCCTGGGGCAGGAAATATGGCAGTCTGTTTATAGGGAACTTGCACTATCTTAAAATCTTTTTTCCAACTTGAAGACTTTCTAAGTTATTTTTATTCTTCATCTTTTATTCTCTCTTTTGGGTTTATTAAGAGTCTACAATGTCACTTCTCTTGTTAGCCACATAAATGTTGTCTTTGGGGGTCTGGATATGCCTTGCTCTGCCAACCACTTTTCTGCATTTCACTCGAAACATTAAGTTCTGCTGTGCATTATCAGTTAGTGAAATGAGGTTTAGGTTTTGTATCTTTAAGCAAAGCCTTGTATTAGCAGTGTTTTACTGTATCATAGGCTCATAGGTAGGTACTAGGCTATTGGCCCTAGGGTCTATATTAGCCTAGCCAAACGGTACCCTGGCTTTTGCCACCCAAGTCAATTATTTTCCTGTGCCCCTGTCAAGCAGAGCCACAGAAGTGATCCCCGGGATTAATTTCCCATCTCCCATCCAATCATCAAGATTTTTCTTGAAGAGTGCTAATGAGGAGCTTTGTTTGATATATATAGGTAGTTTGTTCCAGAGTATGGGAAGTCTATCCCTCCAGCATGTTCTGTTTATTGTGGTGACAAGGTTTAGGTCCCTAGAGCGTGTAGCTCGGAGGGATTGGGATTTCTTTACGTGGAGCATGTCCAACAGCTCTGGGTTTGACATAGCTTTGTATATTAGGCAGAGATCGCCTCTGAGTAGGCTATATGCTACAGAGTAAAGCTGGAGTTTTTTGAGACAGTCTGCGTAGGGCATCTGTTTGAGGCCAGTAATCCTCTTTGTGAGGTATTTCTGTGGCCTTTCCAGTTGCTGTAGATGTCTTGTGAGGTACATACCAAAAGGGGTGTTGTACTCTATAATGGGTCTAATGAGTGATGAGTAGAGGGGAACAATGACCTCTTTTTTCCTGGATTAGAAATCTTTTGCGATGAGATGTGCCATATAGAAGGATTTCCTGACTACTGTGGCAATGTGATTATCAAAGGAGAGACTACTATCCACCTGTGTCCCAAGGTCTCTTATCACACTTTCTGTGTTAAGCAGACTACCGTCTATGTGGTAGTTCATGGGTACAGAGTTTTTACCAAAAGGGATGACAATACACTTTTTGGCATTGGGCTAGAGGCCATGGCTTTGACACCAGGCATCTGTCTCAGTGAGGCCCTTTTGTAGGATGTCCACATCGTTACGAGATTTGATTATGGGTCTTAGTTTGCAGTCATCTGCGAACTTCGTTAGCCAGACCTTATGTGTTAGCTTGTACTTCAGAGAAGTAGATACCAAACAGGAGAGGACCTAGGACTGAACCCTGTGGTCCTCCACTTGTCACTGGTCTGAAGTTGGATTTACAGTCTGCTACTTCCACAGTGTAGGTTTGGTCAGTGAGCCAGTTGGCAACCCATCTTGTGACATAGGGATTTATACCTAGTTTAGTGAGTTTGTCTATAATTCCAGAGTGGGGGATGGTGTCGAAAGCCTTGGTGAGATCTAGAAAGGCTGTGTGTACCACCTTACCCTCATCTACAGCTTTGGTGACCCCTTCAAAGAAGTCTATCAGGTTTAGGAGACATGATCTGCCTTTTACAAACCCGAACTGGGTAGGGTCCAGAGTTTGGAGATTACCAATGTCATTATACGTTCCATGATGATACGCTCCATAGCCTTGCAGACCAGGCTCATCAGGCTAATGGGGCGGTAGTTCCCGAGGTCCGTGGTGGCTCCCCCTTTGTGGAGTGGGATAACCATTGCTGTGCACCATTATGTGGGCACAAAGCCTGAGGTGAGGCTATGATTGAACATGGTACTTAGGTGAGGTGCCAGTTCGTTCTGTAGTTCATGTAGAACGCAGCCATGGATGTTGTCAGGTCCCATGGATGTGGTGTTCTTGGCTTTGGAGAGTGTATTTTTTACCTGTGCAGCTGTGATTACAGGTACTTTGCATTCTTCCGGTATAGAGATGGGCCCTTTAGGGGATGAGAGAGGGGTAAAGTTAGCACTGAACCTATCTGCCAGGTTTTATAATTTTGTCAGTACATTTTGGTGCCATTGCCGGTCTTGGATAATATGGAAAATAATATGGAAAAAAGTGATTTTATATTATTATTAGTATTATTATGATTACTTTCCTATTTCTTAAGGTATGTGTGGCCTTTTGCCTTTAGAGTTAGTGTATTTAGAAATGGGGAATGTATTTGGTCAGACCTCCCCCTCTCCCCCAGAAAAAAAAGCATATTTAGTTTTCTATGATGCTTTGTATTGCAACATTTTATAGATACATTAGTGAAAGAATGAATCATTTACAGTTTCATAGTTCTATGATTTCCTGTGTTTGGGCCAGAATGGTCATGATATAGCACAGACTACAGAATAGCAGTCAAAGACAGAAGCACCCACATTATAACCCGGGAGAGACCTCTTGAAAATAGTTAAAGAGCTAAAACACCTAATGGAAGGAAAAGTATATTCCTGTACGTGACCCATAATGGTGAAATAAACCTACTCCTGACTGTATTAAAATATGAATTGTGTACATTATAGTGATGGTCCATAGAGGTTTGGTACTATTCACAAGCTTAAAGTCCATTGATAGCCTAAAGTTTTCATTGCCAAATGCTCTATATGCTAGGCATAATCTGACTCTAATGAAATAATATGACATAAATGAAAAATGTATTATTCTTGGTAAGACATGTCCTTACAAGCTGGAGTTCTTTTTGTAAACCTTCTTTGGGTACTACCTAGGGACAAAAGTTTTCTCTTAAAATATAAACAAAAAAAGGAATTATACTCAATGATTAGTCTAATATAAGAAATGTACATATTTGATAACAGCTCTGAAAACCTTGTGTTCATGTATACACACACACACACACACATATATATATATATATATATATATATATATATATATATATATATATATATATATATATACATATATATGAATCTCCACCCTAAAGACCTTGTTCTTAACTGCGTCAGTATTACTTCTAGAAAATATCATCATATCTACAGATAGGATCAACAACTAACAATGGTTCGATGTCCAAGGCAATTTATTGGGTGACATCAGTGGAAGCAAAATACGTCACCTTGCATTTATTATTTAAATTAAACCCCTAACACTGAGCAATTCAGAAACTGGATACAAGTAACTATTCAAAGATGTTGTATCCTTTTAAGTAGATACAACTACACTAACTTTATATCAGCATATTTTACTATCCAATAATTTGATGGTGAAAGAAAAGAACAAAAAGCAAAGTTAAATAGAACAGGGCCAAACCCCATACCTTGAGCAACACCAGAATATACAGTACTAAATTCTGAAATGTGACTGAAGTAGAACTCGCCTTACTTCTCATTATCAAGAACAAATCCAACAGCCTGGCAGGAAACCAATACCCTAACAGATAAGGCTGCTGACAATGATATGAGGTAAGATGTGACAGAAGTTTGACATAGATGTATTACTGCTGTATTACACCCCATAGACACAGCCAAGCTTACAGGCTCATACAAGTTTGACAGAGAAGGCATGGCTCAGTGGCCTGTTAGAAAACCATTTTGATTAACATCAGTAGAGCAGTTAGTCTTGTTGTTTATAAGTAAAATAAGCAAACACCTTTCGGAACATTTTCTAAAGATGGAAGTCTGGCCAACTGTGCTTAATTCGCAGTCTTGTAATGACAACCCCCTTGAATATCAGGATAACATTTGTAATTCCCATGAAGAAGGTACAACACAATCCTGTGGAATGGAATTAAACAAGGAGGAGAGTGGAGAAATAAGGGAGTCAAACAAAAAGTAAACACATTGTTCAGAAATGTTGTCAGGTCACATGGCACT
This sequence comes from Protopterus annectens, assembly GCF_019279795.1. Taxonomy (NCBI): domain Eukaryota; kingdom Metazoa; phylum Chordata; order Ceratodontiformes; family Protopteridae; genus Protopterus; species Protopterus annectens. Next base: position 315,865,817 of record NC_056736.1, on the reverse strand, counting down.
GTTGGTTTGACATTTTGATTCTCAGAGATATGATATTTCATTATAGATCCTATGTCATCTGAACCCAAAGACACAGATGCCATCTTACTGTTCAAATCTCTATTTTAATGAGATCGGAAAACTTATTTGGAACTGGTACACTTAAAACCTTACAAGCATAATTTTGAGTGTTAGACCTTGGACTTAATGTGTAACTTAGTGATCTGCATGACAAATTATTTCTTTTTATGTATATGAAGTACTACAGGATTGCATATCTTCAAGAAAAGTCTTGTATTATCAATTATTTACTGTATTGGCTATTATAATTTTGTAAATGCAGTTTAATGCCACAGATTCTGAACGATGTTTTGAAGAGAAAACCCAGCAAAATGGATCAGCCGTGTCTTTACCATACTAAAACATCGTTATTATTCAGTATCTGGCCTCTGAGAAGACTGTTTACCTTTTCTTTTGTTTTAACAAAAGAGAACCACTTAGATACACATACACCCATTCTGGACAGACAAGATGCTCTGTTCTTATTAAACGAATTACTAGTAGGTCAAATTAAAGATTAGGTGCATGTTTTGCTTTAAGCAGCTACACTGTGCCATCAATTAAAGATTCCCAACAAAGTCTGAACCAGGAGCCATACACATCATACAAACGAGATAACAACTAAAAGTGTCAAGGGTCATTGCGTCCCATGGTGGATCTTTAGTAATGTAGTGCCTTGCAGTAATTTGCACATTTATAACTTGACTACCAGAAGTTGGTGTGGGCAGTAGCAGGAAGTGCTGTAAAGTGAAACGTCATATGCTATTTGAGATTCTTTGAAGCTGTGTAGACTATACTCTGTACCTCTGAAGTGGAGGGTCATCTTCAAGATCAGCCTTCACCTTTCTTTTCCTCTTTCTTTACTACAGAAAACAATGCATTTCACCTAAAGATATGGTAACTGGCCATAGTGCTTTAACAGTGAAAAATATTAGAATATGAGGTCTTCAGAATGTGAAGACTGGAAAACTATTACAGTGCTATCTGTTTTTATCATTATTGAAAGGCTGTATACAGCATTTGAAAATTTAGAAGAATTAACTACTATTAATGAGCAAGTCATAGAGATTACTGATACAATGAATAGGTGAGGGTCGCTATGAAGTTAGTTGTTT
>NC_056736.1:315857163-315859663 GCF_019279795.1 Protopterus annectens | reverse complement strand
GTAAGTAAACAATGATTTCACAACAAGTTTCTAAGTGATTAACACTGACAATTCAAACTGCAAAAAGTACAGTTTTGTACCTACCATAAATGTAGATGTCCGATAGGTATGCATCTGCAGTCATAACATATGGGTTGTCCTGCCTCAGGCAGCTGATTCCGGCAGTTCTTCAAAGTCTGGGTCTGGCCTTGGCTGATGTCGCACTTTTCCTCGTCAGTTTTTTTTGCCGGTGTGAAGGTATAAAAGCATCAGTTTTCCTTCATTTTTTCTTTTCAGTTGCCGGCCCGGTGAGAAGCTGTTCACAAGTGCGTGCCGGTCAGGTCAGATCCAGTGAATTCAGCTACCGAAGACTTGAAAAGCTAAGTACCCCATTGACTCTTTCTTGCCTCAGCCCGATGTCAGACTAAGTAAATAATTGTTTAACTTGTGGGAAACAAATACCTCATAATTTCCATTCCTACTGCCTTCCTTGCTTAGGCCCAGACTACGATGTATCAGCCTGTTCCTTACTTGCTTCCGGCGAACTCGAACTAGATGGGTCAGGTCAGAGTAGAGGATTTTTTTTGCCACTTTTGCATAAAAATGCGTGCTGAGACTTGGAAACTCTGACTTCGAATTTGATGGCAAGGACAAGGACCGACACTGCGGCCCGCGAGTTCGGCTTCATCCGCGGTGAGCCTACCCTTTGCTGATTCTCGGTTAGGGCTGAAACGAGTTCCTGAAATTTCCTTCTTCGAAAATTCAGCGGCCCAGGAGGCCCAGTCAAGCTGACTGAGCCGGCTTCAATTAGGCCCAGGCTGAGTGCCCAGGAAATGTCCGACACCATTCCTTTGGACATTTCTACTCCTGCACGTGGGGCAGCTGGGCCCCCTGCTTCCATGTCCATTAAGGCTTTTTCTAGGGCTAAGGCTGCTAAACTTTCTGTTTGCTGTCAAGTTATTTTTTAACTTGGCCTAACTAGAGGTAACAACAAATAACTTCTGTGCTCAACTATATTGCTATTATCTTTTATCATAGCACTTTAGTTTAAGAAATCTGAAAAAATTACTGTTTTGCTTGTTAACAAAAATAAGACACTTAAAATTTGACAGACCACTAATTTTAGGGAGATTTGCCTGGTGTGTATTTATATATAAAGTGCTGTACTGTCTTCCTTAATTTTAAATGTATTAACATTTCATAGTTACTTACTAGGTTATTGATCCACGAGGATCTTTATAAGCCTAGCCTTGTATTTCCATGATGTTTTTATTGCAATTTAACTGTGAATAACCCACAGCTGGTCAGATAATTTATATGTTACCCCTGGGTTCTCTCCTTTGGCCACTCCTCTTGGGTGTTTACTTCTCAAGAGTTATGTTAAATAGATATACCAGCTTTTGTTAAGTAGAAATCCCAGGATTACTGTATGATTGCTGTGTAATACTGCTAGATTACCTAAAAAAAAAATATATATATATATATATATATATATATATATCTAGATAGATATTAAAAACATAAAAAGCTATTTTGTAGTCATTTTTCTATTGAATAACTCAATCCGGTGAGTGTTACTGCTGTACATACAAACTTGCTTAGCACAGCTGGAAAAGAAAATATTTAAACGACTTCTTAAAAATTGACAGTTTTGACAAAGAATGGATTAATGTTTGAGGGCAGCTAAAGGTATAGATAATTACTTTGACGATGCTAGGTACTAAACAAATAATACTCTGAAGCTGTGAAAACTGGTTACCCTGCAGGTGCTGCTGTTGTGGTACTACATTAATCAACTCTCTCCAAGATGGGGGAGGGCTGGCATCACCATTCACTGTAATCCCCTCCCAGCAGGGTCCATTAGTACTACTGTTTGCTATTAAACCTCAGTCAGCTTGACAGTAGTAAGGGCAAAATCATTTGTGCTATAAAGACAGTTTTCCAAATGCCCCTTAATTATTTTGTAAATGGGCAAAATAGCAAGGAGCAGTAAGAGGAAAAGAAGAATTTCTCCATTTTCAAAACCAGAAAAATGTCGAGAACACGAAATTAAAAATAAAGTAATGCAACTGCTGGCAAAAAAAAACAATTTACATGTACTTTTATAGACAAATAAATCAGGAGTCATTATAATCTACACTTATTCTCTTCTCTCAAAATTATACTGCTTCAGCAACTTTAGTTTAAAGATATTACATAAAAAGAGTGTGCTGCACACACAGTTACCACTCAAGAGTTCACAAGGAAAATGTTGAAAACATCTTGTAGATGTGTTCCATTATGTTCCTTTTTTGTCTGGTCCACGTGTCTGTCCAAATAACTGTCGCTCTGTCAGTATATATCCTACATGTCTCTCTCTCTTTCGATATATATCAACTACAAATACATTGATATATTTCATAAACTAGCAAGGTAATCCAATTGCTACAGTGTATTTGTGCAAGACTGGGAAAATGTGGGGATGAAGCAGATTTTCCTTTGTCGCACTGCCATGCAATTTTGGAGTTAACATACGTAATGA